>NC_091573.1:14678839-14683839 GCF_042767895.1 Penaeus vannamei | reverse complement strand
TGCTTATGCGCGTGGCATTTCTTTTTTATGTTTTTTTTCGAAAGGCTTTTTGATATAATCATAATCATCATCATCATCATCATCATCCTCATCCTCATCATCATCATCATCATCATCATCATCATCATCATCATCATCATCATCATCATCATCATCATCATCATCATCATCATCATCTTCATCTCCATTATCATTATCTTCAGCATCAATATCTTTATGTCTGTCTATTTGTTTGTCTGTTTCATTCTGCCATCTTGTATGCTTGGCTGTCCATTTCTCTCTCTCTCTCTCTCTCCTCCCCCCCTTTCTCTTTCTCTCACTCTCACTCTTACGCTCCTCCCCCTCTCTCTCTCTCTCTCTCTCTCTCTCTCTCTCTCTCTCTCTCTCTCTCTCTCTCTCTCTCTCTCTCTCTCTCTCTCTCCTTCCTTCCTTCCCTCCCTCTGAGCTTCTTACCCTTTTATCACACTCTCCACGGTCTTATCTTGTCATCCCATTTTATCCCTTCCTCCTTCATCTTATCGTTCTCTCTTCCTCTTCTTCTTCCACCACATCTTATGTGATTCATTAATTTCTTTTTCGTTCCATTTCTCTTTCCTTTGTTTCCTTTACGTACTTCTCGTTTTCCTCTATCCTTACTCCCCATTTTCTCTCTTCTCCCTCCTTTATTCTGCGGTTCCCTTCCTCCTGTTTTTCCTTTGTTCCTCTGTCACGTCCTTTTCCTTTTTTCCTTTCAGTGTTTGGATAAATTTGTCTCTCATGTCTGTTTAACTCCATTCGTCTCTCTCTATTTTCTCTGTCTCTGTCTGTCTGTCTGTCGCTCTCTCACTCTCTCTCTCTCTCTCTCTCTCTCTCTCTCTCTCTCTCTCTCTCTCTCTCTCTCTCTCTCTCTCTCTCTCTCTCTCTCTCTCTCTCTCTCTCTCTTTCTCTCTCTCTCTCTTCTCTCTCTCTCTCTCTCTCTCTCTCTCTCTCTCTCTCTCTCTCTCTCTCTCTCTCTCTCTCTCTCTCTCTCTCTCTCTTCATCTTTTCCCCTCCCCTAGTTTGTCATCCTTTTCCCCCAGTCTGTCCCTTCTCCCTCTTCGCTATTCCTCTCTCCCTCTATCCCTTCCCTCCCCCTTCTTCCCATATTCCCCGTTATCTTTCTCCTCCCATCCCCTCCCTTCCCTTCCCTCTCTCCCTCTATCCTTCCCCCCTTCTTCCCATATTCCCGTTCTCTTTCTCCCTCCCATCCCCTCAGCTCTCTCTCCCCCTCTATCCTCCCTCCCTTCCCCTCCCCCCCTCTCTCTCTATCCTCCCTCCCTTCTTCCACCCCCTCTCTCTCCCTCTATCCCTCCCCCTTCTTCCCCTATTCCTCGTTCTCTTTCTCTCCTCCCATCCTCTCCCTCTCTCTCTCCCTCCCTCCCTCCCCCTTCTTCCCATATTCCCCGTTCTCTTCTTCTTCCCTCCCATCCCCTCCCTTTCTCTCTCTCCCTCTATCCCTCCCCCCTTCTTCCCATATTCCCCGTCCTCTTTCTCCCCTCCCTCTCTCTCTCCCTCTATCCTTCCCCTCCCCCCTTCTTCCCATATTCCCCGTTCGCTTTCTTCCCTCCCATCCCCTCCCTCTCTCTCTCTCCCCTCCTCCCCTCCACCCCCGCTTCGTCTCAGCCATATCTTGGGCGATACAGATGGGCTTCTGAGCCACTCTGTCGACCGGTCTGAGTAAGTGTGCGGGATATCGGGTTGGTGATGCTGGTAGTTGCCGGTGTTGTTGGTGATGGTGTTGTTGGAGATGGTGTTGTTGTTGGAGATGGTGGTGTTGGAGATGGTGTTGTTGGAGATGGTGTTGTTGGAGATGGTGTTGTTGGATATGGTGTTGTTGTTGGAGATGGTGGTGTTGGAGATGGTGTTGTTGGAGATGGTGGTGTTGGAGATGGTGTTGTTGTTGGAGATGGTTGTGTTGGAGATGGTGCTGTTGCTGGAGATGATGTTGATGGAGATGGTGTTGTTGGAGATGGTCTTGTTACAGATGGTGTTGTTGAAGATGGTGTTGTTGTTGGAGATGGTGGTGTTGGAGATGGTGTTGTTGTTGGAGATGGTGTTGTTGGAGATGGTGTTGTTGTTGGAGATGGTGGTTGTGTTGGAGATGGTGTTGTTGTTGGAGATGGTGTTGGTGTTGGAGATGGTGTTGGTGTTGGAGATGGTGTTGGTGTTGGAGATGGTGTTGTTGGAGATGGTGTTGTTGGAGATGGTGGTTGTGTTGGTGATGGTGTTGTTGCAGATGGTGTTGGTGTTGGAGATGGTGTTGTTGGAGATGGTGGTTGTGTTGGAGATGGTGGTGTTGTTGGAGATGGTATTGGTGTTGGAGATGGTGTTGTTGGAGATGGTGTTGTTGGAGATGGTGTTGTTGTTGGAGATGGTGGTTGTGTTGGAGATGGTGTTGTTGTTGGAGATGGTGTTGTTGGATATGGTGGTGTTGATGGTGTTGTTGGAGATGGCGGTTGTGTTGGAGATGGTGTTGTTGTTGGAGATGGTGTTGTTGGAGATGGTGTTGTTGGAGATGGTGGTTTTGTTGGAGATAGTAGTATTGTTGGAGATGGTGTTTTTGGAGATGGTGTTGTTAGAGATGGTGTTAGAGATGGTGGTGTTGTTGGAGATGGTGTTGTTGGAGATGGTATTGTTGTTGGAGATGGTTTTGGAGATGGTGTTGTTGTTGTTGTTGGAGATGTTGGAGATGGTGTTGTTGGAGATGTTTTTTTTGGAGAAGGGGTTGTTGGAGATGGCGGTTGTGGTGGAGATGGTGGTTGTGTTGGAGATGGTGGTGTTGGAGATGGTGGTGCTGGAGATGGTGGTGTTGGAGATGGTGTTGTTGTTGGAGATGGTGGTGTTGTTGGAGATGGTGTTGTTGGAGATGCTGGTTTTGTTGGGGATGGTTTTGGAGATGGTGTTGTTGGAGATGGTGGTGTTGTTGGAGATGGTGTTGTTGGAGTTGCCGGTGTTGTTGGATATGGTGTTGTTGTTGGAGATGGTGTTGTTGTTGATGTTTTTTTTTGAGATGGTGTTGTTGTTGGAGATGGTGGTTGTGTTGGAGATGGTGGTTGTGTTGGAGATGGTGGTGTTGGAGATGGTGGTGTTGGAGATGGTGGTGTTGGAGATGATGGTGTTGTTGGAGATGGTATTGTTGTTGGAGATGGTGTTGTTGGAGATGATGGTTTTGTTGGGGATGGTTTTGGAGATGATGTTGTTGGAGATGGTGTTGTTGTTAGAGATGGTGTTGTTGGAGTTGCCGGTTTTGTTGGAGATGGTGTTGTTGTTGGAGATGGTGTTGTTGGAGATGGTGTTGTTGGAGATGGTGTTGTTGGAGATGGTGTTGTTGGAGATGGTGGTATTGGAGATGGTGGTGCTGTTGGAGATGGTGTTGGTGTTGGAGATGGTGTTGTTGTTGGAGATAGTGGTATTGTTGGAGATAGTGTTGTTGTTGGAGATACTGGTGTTGTTGGGGATGGTGGTGTTGGAGATGGTGGTATTGTTGGAGATGGTGGTGTTGTTGGAAATGGTGTTGTTGGAGATGGTGTTGGAGATGGTGGTGTTGGAGATGCTGTTGTTGTAGGAGATGCTGTTGTTGTTGGAGATGGTGGTGTTGGAGATGGTGGTATTGTTGGAGATGGTGTTGTTGGAGATGTTGGTGTAGTTGGAGATGGTGGTGTTGGAGATGGTGTTGTTGTTGGAGAAGGTGTTGTTGGAGATGGTGGTGGTGTTGGAGATGGTGTTATTGGAGATATTGTCGGAGATGGTGATGTTGGAGATGATGTTGGAGATGATGGTGTTGTCGGGGATGGTGCTATTGTTGGAGATGGTGGTGTTGTTGGAGATGGTAATTTTATTGGAGATGGGATGTTGGAGATGCTGACATTGGAGATACCGGTGTTGTTGGAGATGCTGTTGTTATTGGAGATTCTGGTGTTGTTGGAGATGCTGGTGTTGTTGGAGATGCTGGTGTTGTTGGAGATGCTGGTGTTGTTGGAGATGCTGGTGTTACTGGAGATGCTGGTGTTGTTGGAGATGCTGGTGTTACTGGAGATGCTGTTGTTATTGGAGATGCTAGTGTTGTTGAAGACAATGGTGTTCTTGGAGATGCTAGTATCGTTGGAGATGGGATGTTGTTGGAGATGCTGGTGTTGTTGGAGATGTTGATGTTGGAGAAGCTGGTGTTATTAATAAATTTTGTTGATAAATGATGGAGTTGTTGGAAATGCTGGTGAATTCCGGTGTTGCTTAGGGTGTTAATGTTGTTGGAAATGCTGGTGTTGGTATTATCTAGGATTCTGGTGTAGTTGGGGATGCTGGTGGATGCTAGTGTCGTTGAAGATATCATCGTTGGTGGATAGTGAGGGTGAGGGTTACCGTTTTTGTTGGGGACACTATTATTATTATTATTATTATTATTATTATTATTATTATTATTATTATTATTATTATTATTATTATTATTATTATTATTATTATTATTATTATTATTATTAATTATTATTATTATTAATATTATCCCTATTGTTATCATTATTGTTATCATTATTTGCATTATTGTTATTATTATTTGCATTATTGTTATTATTACTTGCATTATTGTTATTATTTTGATTATGATCTATTATTATTATTATTATTATCTATTATTATTATTATTATCTATTATTATTATTATTATCTATTATTATTATTATTATCTATTATTATTATTATTATTATCTATTATTATTATCTATTATTATTATTATTATCTATTATTTTTATTATTATTATCATTATTATTATTATTATTATTATTATTATTATTATTATTATTTATATCATCATCATCATCATCATCATCATCATCATCATCATCATCATCATCATCATCATCATCATCATCATCATCATCATCATCATCATCATCATCATCATACATGCTACATTATCAGAATTACTTTTCATTCTATCGTCCATTTCTTCGTTATAAATTCCCCTTTTCCTCAATTAGCATC
>NC_091573.1:14666339-14668839 GCF_042767895.1 Penaeus vannamei | reverse complement strand
GCTTGGGGCTTAATGCTCTTAAGTTTTAGGATAATTTGAGTTAGATGGTATGGAATAAGTGGATGGGAAGGATGGGTAGATAAGGAAATAATGAATAAAGGGAGAGATGGATAGATGGATGAATTCATAAACAAATAGATAGATAGTTAGACAAACAGATAGATCGATAGAAAGATAGATAGATGGATAGCTAGCTAGCTAGCTAGATAGATTAGATCATATAGATAGCTAGATAGATTGACAGATGAATAAATAGAAAGATAGATAGATAGATGAATAGATATATATATATATATAGAAAAATAGATAGATAGATAAATAGATAGATAAATAGATGAATAGATAGATAGATAGATGGATAGAAAAACTGAAAAAATAGAAAGATAGAAAAAAGACAATAAACCAAAAGATAAATAAACAGATATTTAAATAAACAACAAACTAAATGAATAAATAAAAACAACAAGCTATGAAATACTGTAGTTTGCCAAATATTTTTTCTGTGCGTGGGCGAACGGGATGTAGTGGTGGAGACTGAACAGATTGGTGTCTAAGTCGATATATTGATGAACCTATTCGTGCCCTGGCTAATGGGTTATCTGGGGATTGTATTTGTTCAAGATAACTAGAGTCATCCGTCTTTCTAGAATGTGTGTTATGGTGACTGAAGATGGGTAGGCAAAGTAGGTGAATGATGATGTGGATGATGATGATAATGATGATGATGAGTATGATGATTGCGATGATTTGATAAAGATGGTGTTAAGGATAGTGATGATAATGGTGATAATAGTAATAATGATGTGATAGAAATAACAATAATGACAAGAATGATTACATTATGATAATGATAATAATAATAATGATAACATTAGTAATAATCATGATGATAATGATAATAACATTGATAATAATAATGGTGATAGTAATAAAGCTACTAATAATTGTGATAATAATGATGATTATAATGATTATAATAATGTTGATAATGATATTGGTAATGATAGTTTTAGTAATGATGATGACAGTATTAGTAACGATAATGATGATTATGAAAGTGATAATGATGATGATAACATTGATAAGGATAATAATGATAAGGATACTAAGAATAACAAGGATCATAATGATATTAACAATGATAATGATAATGATGATGATTATAATGTTAATAATAATAATGATAATAATGATGCTGGAAATAATTCTATTAATAATGATGACAGCAACAAAAATAGTGACAATGATAATGATGAGAATGATAATAATAACAATAATAACAATAATAATAATAATAATAATAATAATAATAATAACAGCAACAACAATAATAATAATGATAATAAAAATAGCAATGATAAGAATAATGATAATAACGATAAAATGATAATCGTAATAATTGCAATATTTATAGTAGTAGTAATGATGATAATCAGGATAATGATAATGATAATAGTTATAGTAGTAGTAATGATGATGATAATAATAATGATAATAGTAACAAAAAAAATATTGATAATAATAATTATTGTTATTTTAATAACAATAATGATAATGATCATGATAATGATAAATATGATGATAATGATACTAATGATAATAATAGCAATGATGATAATAGTAATGATAATAATAATAATGATAATGATGATAATAGCAATAATTATAGTAATAATGATAAGGAAAATAAGAATGATGAAAATGATAATGACAATGATGATAATAATAACAGTGATGATAATGATTATAAGAATGATATTAATGATAATGATAGTAATAATGATTATAACAATAATAAAAATGGTAACGATGATAATAACAATGAAAATTATGAAAATAAAAAAAATAATGATAATAATACTAATGATAATGACGATAGTGATTATAAGAATAGGGATGATTATAAGTAAGTCAATGATAACAACAACAAACCAGATAATAACCTAACCATTAATATTAATAATCCCAGAAAGAAAACAACAACACTTCTCTGATTGCTTTTATTTGCATACAAATGTTCTCCCATTTTCGACGCTGGTTTAATTCTTCCAAACTTTATTAATTTCATTACTTCTCGTCACGTAACATACCTTAAAAGGAATACCAATATGAAAGGAAGGATAGGAGGTGAACGATAGCCAAAGACGACGAACGATGATTATTGGATAGGGTAACAATAAAAGAAAGGGTAGAAAAGGTTTGGATGATAAGAGAAATAAAGGAAATGGTAAAAGGATTAATACATAACCGTTCACATAGCGGTACTGAAGGAAGTTGACGAGGATGAAGAAAAAGTCTTTTTTCTACTTAAAGCACGTGTGAATATGTATATACATATGTATATGATTATATATATATATATATATATATATATATATATATATATATATATATATATATATATATATATATATGTATATGTGTGTGTGTGTGTGTGTGTGAGTGTGTGTGTGTGTGTGTGTGTGTGTGTGTGTGTGTGTGTGTGTGTGTGTGTGTGTGT
>NC_091573.1:14658329-14663339 GCF_042767895.1 Penaeus vannamei | reverse complement strand
CTTTTTACACTTTTAGTAAGACTTTTCCTATATTCTCTGATAGTATTGTCAACGGAATCACCCCCAAAACAACAATAATGCTACTAGCTTTATATCTAAAAGGAAGAATTTCAAAACAAAGAAACCAAATGCTTGATATGCACAGTCAGGAAAAGGGCCCATAAACAGAGGAAGCAACACAGGAGAATGTGCCATATAAGGACAGAATATGTGGTGCAATGAACGAGTTATCAATTACTCAACATATACTACCAACAATATCATGTCATCATAAAGGTGGTTCTGCGTTCTATATCAGACAAATGGTTGTGTAACTATCGTGCACTGCCATAAAGATGCCAGATAGAAATATAGAACCATACTACTTTTTGGCTTACACACATAATCGCGTACCAATATACGATAGACTCAACATTTATGCTCTTCTTTTATATACATACACACAGATAAACAAATAAGCAAATAAGGATAACAAATGAAACAACGAAACAATAAAAGTCCTGTGGGAGTTCAACACTTTACTGAACATCATAGACCTGATCATGTCACCTTTAATGGGACAGAAAGGTAACAGTTGGAAGATAACAACTTCATGATAAATCTTGGAGGTACAAAATGCAAGAATTATAACAATGACAGTTACAACAAAAGAACAAAAGTAGCAATGTAAATTATGATAATGATGGTAATAATGTAAAAAATAATGATCATATACTAATGATGATAACGGTAATAAAGATGGTGATAATGATGATAATAATGATAACAATAATAATAACAATAATAATAGTGAAAATAATAATAATAATAATGATAATACTATTGATAATGATAATGATGATGATAATAATGATAATGTTTATAATGATAATGATAATGATAATAATAATGGTAATACTACTAATAATGGCAATGTTGATAATTAAAATTATGATGGTGATGATGATGATACGGATGATGATGATGATAGTGATGTGATGATGATGATGATAATGATAATGATGATAATAATGATGACGATAATGATAATGATGATAATGGTAGCAATAATGATGAAGATAATGATGATATCAATAATAATGATATTGATAATGATAATGATGATTGCAATAAGGATAGTAATGATAATGTTGATAGTAAATACTTCACTAATAATAATAGTAATGATATCAGTAATGATAATGATGATAGCGATAATAATAATGATAATAATAATGGTGGTAATAATAATGGTGATAATAATTATGATAATAGTAATGATAATAATAATAATAATAATAGCAATAATAACAGTGATCATAGTAATGGTGATAATAATGATAAGGGTAATAGTGATAATAATGATAATGATGATAAGGATAATCGTGAAATGATACCAATAGTGGTAGTAATACTGATAATGTTTGTTATCATAATGAAAATAATGATGACAATGATTATCTAAACAAAAACGCGAAACGAAAAAAAAAGTTAATACGTAATTATGAAACAAAAAACTAAAGAAAGAAAATGAAAATGGAAGAAAAAAATAAAAAAAAGACATGATATTCACCTACATACAGATAAACAACGTCAACCTCGCTATACTGAACAAACACTATGGCACTTGTCCCTATACTATGGCACGTGCGAGGAGACTGATTCCAATAACTATGAAGACTATTAGGACAGTAGTATGAATATTGCAAACCACTCACATGCATCGCCGATTCAAAGGCTGGCACAGAGTAGCAGAGAGATAGTGGGTGGGAGGGAGGGAAGGAGGGAGGAAGGAAGGAAAGAAGGGAGGGAAGAGGGAAGGAGGGAGGATGGGGGGGAAGTTATAGAGGGAAGAAGGGAAGGAGAAGGGAAGGAGGGAGGGAGAAGGGAAGGAGGGAGGGAGAAGGGAGGAAAAAGGCGGGGGGGGGAGTGAAAGAAAAGAGAGAGAGAGAGAGAGAGAGAGAGAGAGAGAGAGAGAGAAAGAGAGAGAGAGAGAGAGAGAGAGAGAGAGAGAGAGAGAGAGAGCGGAAAATGTGATTTGAATTTTTCCCAATCCTATCTCTATCACAAACTACAGAGCTGATTGAAAAAGAAGGAACACATACAAGAAAAAGCCGAAGAACATGACGAATAAGGGGAAGAGGGAGAAGAACACAAACAAGAAAAAGAGAATAAGAAGAAAAGAAAGAAGAGAGAGAGAGTGCACAGAAAATCAAGACAGATTTACAGTAATAATGAAAATATTTAATGATGATGATGATTATAATAACAATAATGGTAATAATGGTAATGATAATGAGAATGAGAATGAGAATGATAACAATAATGATATTAATAATGATGATAATGATAATGATAATAATAATGATAATGATAATGATAAAAATAATCAAAATAATAGTAATAATAATGACAAAAGTGATAATGGTAATAATAAGATAACAATAGTAATAACACCAATAATGATAACGATAATAATATCAATAAGAAATAACGAAAAATGATAACTACAAAATATGACAGACAGAAAATGACAGAAATGCAGCGTAAGGCCCACCACAGTAATGAAAAATGTCATACAACACCGAGGAGAAATTAGGGCCGGCACTACGCTGGTTTCACCCCCCCCCCCCCCATCACACTCGAAGGGAGATGGGCAGATGGATAGATAGATAGATTGATAGATAGAGATAGATAGATAGATTGATTGATTGCTAGAGATAAATAGATAGATAGATTGAAAGAGAGAGAGAGAGAGAGAGAGAGAGAGAGGGAGAGAGAGAGAGAGACAGACAGAGAGGGAGAGAGACAGAGAGAGAGAGAGAGAGAGAGAGAGAGAGAGAGAGAAAGAGAGAGAGATGATATGCGGTACGTTGTTGTCATGGTTTCCACACTAATATTCTTTGGATTTTCCCCCTCCATATACGAGGTTATTTCTGAAAGATAATACTATTACGTGTCATAATTAAGAATGTATTTCAACGGTTTCCAAGTCTCTCTCTCTCTCTATTCATCTCTCTCTGTCCCTCCCTCACCCCCCTATCTCTCCCTCTCTCACTCTCCCAGCCGTCTCTCTCTCTCTCCATTTCTCCCTTCTTCCCCTCCCCCCTTCCCCCCTTCTCTCTCTCCCTCTTTCTCTCTCTATCTGTCTGTCTCTCTTTCTCTTTATCTATCTTTCTCCCTCTCTCCCTCCCGCTCTCTCTCTCCCACCCTCCCTCCCTCCCTCCCTCCCCTCTTTGCTTCTCTCCCACCCTTCCTCTTTCCCCCTCCCCCCTCCCACCCTCCCACCTTCCCTCTTTCTCGTCCCTCCCCACCCTCCTTCTTTCCTTCCCTCCCACCCTTCCCCTTTCCACTCCCTACTTCCCTCTTTCCTTCCCTCCCTTTTTTCCACCTCCCTCCCTCCCTCTTTCAGCCCCTCCCACCCCCTCTCTTTTTCCCTCCTTCCTACCTTCCTTCTTTCCTTCCTCCCTCCCTCTTTCCTTCCCTCCACCCTCCCCCTCCACCCTTCCACTTTTCCCTCCCTCCCACCCTTCCCTTTCCCTCCCCTCCCCCTCCTCTTTGCCTTCCTTCCTCCCCTCCCTCCACTCTTTCCCTCTTTCCCTCCCTCCCACCCTTCCACTTTCCCTCCCTCCCACCCTCCCTCTTTGCCTCCCGCCCTCCCATCCTCCCTCCCTCGCCCTCTCCATCTCTCACATACTTCAACGAACAATACAAACATTACCTGACTCCAACTCCCTAGAAAAGTCCAAAGAATCTGCAAAGTCTTCGGAAAAGAGAACATATTTTTTTTTCTTTCGAATTTGTTCTTTTTTTTACGGCCGAATTTTATGACTTCACCCAATCGTAAAGACCGAAAGAAACTGGGAACTTCCGGAAAAAAAGTGAAAAAAGTTTATTTTCGAAGATAAGAGTCTTTAGAATTATTATCGTGGTTCATTGTTGTTGTTTATGTTAGTGTAATTGTTATTTGTTGTTATTATCATAATCAAAAGTACTACCAGTGTTGTTATTAATATATTTTAAAATACTTTTATTGTTATTGTTATTATCATTTATTATCATTATCATCATCCACACTGCTACTAATGTTCATGATCTCATAATTATACTAATATATCGGCATATTTATTTATTTGATCTTACAGTTTGGAATTATTCCAGTCGCTTATTGTATTATTTTCAACCTCTATCCTTTCTTTTAACTCATGGTAAGTTAAATTTTAATTTCTTAAAGTTTAAGACAAACTTTTAAACATAATTCGGTTTCCGTTATCCAATGGCCGACTGGATAAAGGCACTCCTTTTTTGTGCTGTGATTGGCTGATATGAGTGACGTCACACCTTCCTGCTGTCATGATTGGTTGCTTTGGAATACGTCACTCCTTCCTTTCTGCTGTCATGATTGGTTGCTTTGGAATACGTCACTCCTTTCTGCTATTTAACTTTCCAAGTCTCCGCTGTCCACAAATCGTGATTTTCCCCATGTATCGTAATTGGCCGATTTGAATTCCGTTTCACCTGTCCTCGATTCGTGATTGGCTGATACAATTACGCCTCCTCTTTCTCGGCATGGTGATTGGGCGATTTGAATTTCGATTGACCAATCTGCCTCTGAATTCTTCGTCTTTTGAATGGCAGATTTGAAATAGGTTTCCCACGCTCTTTTCTCGTGACTGGATCATCTAAATTACATTCTCTCATGCACTTTATTCTGCTTTGATTTATTCCTCGTTTCAAAATTCATCTCGTGAGTGGATGTCTTGAATTATGCCCTCCTCCAGTCTCTCGTAAGTGCATGATCTGAATTACGTTCCCATCCTCATCTCGTGATTGGTCGTTTCAAATTACGTGCCTCTCCGGCTCATCTCATGATTGGCTGGTTTGAATAACGTCCCTTCCTTCCTCATCACGTGACTGGCTGCTTTCCCTCTCGCTCCCCGCCTCCTCACATTTTCTCGAGAGGCTATTGGTTGATTTATGGACAAACTCCTCCTCTTCTTGGAAGGGAAAAAACATGAAAAGTCAGATCCT
>NC_091573.1:14640829-14643329 GCF_042767895.1 Penaeus vannamei | reverse complement strand
GTTTTGCATGTACATGTGTGTGTGTATGTGTGTGTGCTTGTATGTGTTCGTTTGTGTGTGTGCTGTATGTGTGTTGTGTGTGTGTGTGTACCTCATGTGTCACGTGTGTGTATGTGTACGTGTGTGTGATGTGTGTGCGTGTATGTGTGTGTGTGTGTATGTGTGTGTGTGTGTGTGTGTGTGTGTGTGTGTGTGTGTGTGTGTGTGTGTGTGTGTATGTTTGTGTGTATTTGTGCGTGTGTGTATGTGTGTGTGTGCGTGTATGTGTGTGTGTATGTGTGTATGTGTGTGTGTGTATGTGTGTGTGTGTATGTGTGTGTGTGTGTGTGTGTTTTGCATGTGTACGTTGGGCGTATGAACGCGTGTGCGTTTTTTCTTTTATCTTTTGGATAATCCGATCTTCTATCCATCCTCCCTGATTCCTCTATCCGCTGTATCTATTCTTCTCCCTCCTGTTTCCTTCTCTTTTTCTTTATTCTTTCCTTCCTTTCTCTTTTCTTTTTCTTTATTCTTTCCTTCTCTTCTCTTTTCCTTCTTTTTCTTTATCTTAGCTTTCTCTTCTCTTTTTCTTCACTTTAATTTTATATTTTTCTCTTCTCTTTTTCTTTATTTTTGCTTTCTCTTCTCTTTTCCTTCTTTTATTTTGTATTTTTTTCTTTCACTTTTTTCTCTTTTCTTTTCTTTCACTTTTTAAAAATTCTTTTCTCTTCTCTTTTCCTTCACTTTTTATTTATTTTTTTCCTTTCTCTTCCCCTTTCCTTCTCTTTTATTATTCTTTCTCTTTTCTTTTCCTATTTATTTTCTTTATTTTTCTTTCTCTCTCTTCTCTTTTCCTTCACTTTTAAAGGTTTCGAAGAATGGAGGAAAGTGTATCTCAAGAACCTGTCTTTATCGTCGGTTCTTTCATTTCTCTTTTTACTCCTTTTTCTCTCGTCTCCTTCTTTCCCTCTTATCCCCAATTCCTTGTTTTCTCTCCTTTTTTTCTTTTTCCCTTCTTCCTATACCAGCTATTACACTTCTCTCTCTTGATGATTATGATGATGATGATGATGGTGATGATGATGGCAATTGAGATGATGATGATGATTGTGATGATGATTATGATTGTGATGGTGATTATGATGATGATGATGATGGTGATGATGATTATGATGATGATGATGGTGATGATGATTATGATGATGATAATGGTGATGATTATTATGATGATGATGGTGATGATGATGGCGATTGTGATGATGATGATTGTGATGATAATGATGATGAAGATAATGATGATGATTGTAACGATGATGAAGATGATGATGATGAAGATGATTGATCAGACAAAGAAAAATATGCGAACAAAAAACACATAACGAAACACTCACACACACACACAAAAAAAGTTATAATCTCAGCACCTACTTATTTACAAAGCTTAATAAAACCCCCAAAATAATACACATGAACATTCTCTTTTCTCTGTACATTCAAAACTACGTAAAACTCTGAAATAAATAAACAAAGATTTACAACACGAACATGGAAAACAAACAAATCATCAAAATCTGTTTTATCTCTTTTGTTTGTCTTTTGTTATCATTATCATTCTAATTATCAAATACGGTTTCTTCCTTTGTGTTTTTTGTATAGTATTTTTTTCTTGTCTTTTTATACATACACAACTGTTGCCAGACTGAAAGGGAATTTAACGAGTTTGGAAACAAAACTGAACGAGATTTCTGTGTCCGTTTTTTTCTTTCTATTTTTTATTTTTATTTTTTTTTCATAAGCGGCACAACAACAATAGCACAATGGGCAACCCAAGCCGGGACAATAACAGCAACAAAACACAAACATAAACAACAACAACATTAATAGACCAAAACAACAACGAATCCCACCCTGATATTGATACCACAACAACAATAATAAAATACGTCAAAAACATATATAATAACAATATTGATACGATAAGATATATGATGATACAGAATGATAACAATTCGTGATAATGATGACAACATCAACAACACAATACAACAACAATTACAATGAAAATAGTTAGAAGATGACAACAAATATGATGAAATACATCAACAACAGATATAACAATATTGATACAACAAGAACTATTGAAACAAAATAACAGTTACAGTGATACTATTCACAACATAACAACAGCAATAAGGAGAAACGTCACAACAATTACAATAATGATACTGATAACACATTTACAACAACAATGATAAAAATAACAATTCCAGTAAAGGTACTCTTAACACGACAGCAATTCTAATAAAACACAACACCAACAAGACAACAATGTTATCACAACATAAAACAATTATTGCAACAACAACAATAATAAAAGCACCGCCAACGAAGACAACAATAATATTCATAACAAGACAACAACAATAACAATAACAACGATAACAACAGGAAGAGATGCAACAATATTAACAACAACATAACAACAATAATAAAATAGCGACCGCATATTCAGCAACAAAAA
>NC_091573.1:14626028-14631028 GCF_042767895.1 Penaeus vannamei | reverse complement strand
TCATTATCATTATCATTATTTTTAATAATATCCTTTATACCATCATTAATCATGGTTGTTATCATGATCATTATCATTTTCATTACTATTATCATTGTTATTATTATCATTACTATTATTATCATTAATAACAAAATAATTATCAATATTTTTTATCTTATTACTATTTTTATTATTGTTATTATCATTGTCATTCTTTCCTCATGGCCATTATTATTATCATTACGTTCATCGCTGTTGGAAGTTACATTCATCACACGATGGGATATGCGAATATATCTATCAACGTTCAAATAGAAGAACCTCCTTTTGCCTAAGTATACTAAGCCCTCAGTGGTATAATTTCACACTTGAAGGACACATTGTGATATTCATTTACCTTATGAAGACATCCTCTTTACCAGTGTCTTAAGAAGTGTTGGTGTGATGATCTGTGCAGGAAGAATGAACAGGAAAGATGCTGTATTGTGTGACGGGTTGATGCAGCATTGTCCTGTGCCGATGCTGCTTCGAGAAAGATGAGGATGAAGTGTTGCTGCTGCAGTGTTGGTAGCTGAGGCTCGTGTCCAAAAGGGAGATTGTAGGAGAGAGAAAAGGGGAAGAAAATGGATAAGAAAGGGAAAGTGTTTGTGGAATCGAGACAGAAGTAGAGGCGCTGCAGTCGGATGTACAAAAACGACTTTCGTTATTTCTTTCTTCCTCTATCTTACTCGTTCCAAACCCATACACTCTTCCTTTTTACCTTTTTCTCCTTCGATTTCTGCCTCTTCACCTTCTTCCTTTTTTTTCTTCTCTTTATTCCTTCGATTTCTGCCTCTTCACCTCCTTCCTTCTTTTCCTTCGATTTCTGCCTCTTCACCTTCTTCCTTCCTTCTCATCTTTCTCTTTTTTCTCTTTCTTCTTTTTTCGATTCTATTCCTTTCTTCCTTCCTTGCTTCCTCTCTTACTTCATTCCCACCTTCCTCCATCACTGTCTTTTCTCTCATTTCTCCATCGACGAGCGAAAGCAAGATGGAAAGGCGCAATTCGATGTTCGCTTGTTCGCTCGTTGGCGGTAAAGAGGTTGTTTACAAACTCACGGCGTCTGTGAACTGCGAAATAGTACGCTGTCTTTTTCTAGTGAATGAAGCCTTAGCTATCCATACAAACGGAAACGTATGTGTCTGGTCTGTTATTTTAGAAAAATCCAAACAAAGAAAAGAAAAAATATCTGCAGCCACAATACTACTAAGAAAGTAAGAAGAAAAAACGAAGGAAATGTAAATCCGTGAGAAAAGATTAGTCATAAGGCTTTTTAAAACAGCTGGATATTTTACCTACGCTTATCAGGATTCTACAAGATATTTATCACTGTCTATGTGTGTCTTCTAGTATACTCAGCAATGTCAATTCTGATGTGCAAAGTAACATCCTATTTCAGTGTTGTGTATGTAAACGTGTGTTCCTGTGTGTGTTAGACTGTATACACAAGTGTCTCGCAGCATTAAGCAGTGTAATTAATATTTGTAAAGTTCGTACGTGTGGAAATAGGAAGAAATGTAAAGAAAATGGTAAAAGTAAGAAACAAAAAGAAAAAAGGATTTTCTCAATTGAAGTGTTTTATCTCCTGGATGTTTTTTTTTTATTATTATTATTTTTTTCATTTGTGTGTATCTTTTCGAAAATGTTCAGAAGTTGCCAAGAATTCGAAGCGTCTCTCAACTCCTCGGTAATTCCATTTAGATATCCATTTATTGATCAAATGATTATCATTAATTGAGGAAGAGTATGAATGAGAATTTAAAAAAACGATAAATAGTTTTAGAATTTCAACAGTACAATCTTTTATTTAGGAGCGAGATTTAATCCTGTGACTACCACTGGATTCCCTGTATCCCACTGATAGACATTCTGAAAGTGCTAGTGTTTGGAAAAAAAAAGAAAACAATCGTGTGTTTTTGTTCTGAGGTTAAGAGAGGTCCAGCTCCTCCCCAGTGCCAGTAATGCTAAAAGTGATGATCAAAACAGCCGAGGCACTCAGGGTCACAGTAGTGCCAGTAGCCTTTCGTTAAAAGCGGTAAACTGATGATCAAAAAAGAAAGTAAAAAAAAAAAAAAAAAAAACGAGTGCAGAAAAAAAGAAAGTAAAAAAGTGAGCGCTCTCCCCCTTCGAAAAGAGAGTGTAGCAAAACAAAACAAAAATCCAAATGGAAAGTGTAAGTGAATTTGCCAGCCCAAACCCCCGGTTCTGTGGCCCGCGACGACAGAACCCACAGAGACCCCAGAGACCCCAGCATCATAATGTAGTGTAGAGACTCGGTTCGGTTGATTGCTTTACAGATATGGCCCAACCCCTTCATTTGAGAAAGGTTCATTTATCATGTAATACCTTGTAAGTTACTGTTGTAGGAATTCCAGATATATTTGTATGTCGTAAGTAAATGATTTGTCTCCCTAGGTTTAATATTGATATATTGACGATTAGTATTATTTATGTATGGGTTTATTTATTGTATTTATTGAATCTATTGCGTCACGACAGTGTACCAAAGAATGCGTTACTTTGCGAAGGACGTTTGTTACTTTAAGGTCAGCCAACCAAAGAATAAAAGTATATAGCCCTTTATCCCTCTTGACCTTTGACCCCTCGCCCTTCCCTCTCATTCTCTCCGCCTCTCGCTTTTTCTGTTTCCTTCCCAACCTCTCTCTCTCTCTCTCTCTCTCTCTCTCTCTCTCTCTCTCTCTCTCTCTCTCTCTCTCTCTCTCTCTCTCTCTCTCTCTCTCTCTCTCTCTCTCTCCCTCTCTCTCTCTCTCTCTCTCTCTCTCTCTCTCTCTCTCTCTCTCTCTCTCTCTCTCTCTCTCTCTCTCTCTCTCTCTCTCTCTCTCTCTCTCTCTCTCTCTCTCTCTCTCTCTCTCTCTCTCTCTCTCCTGTGATTTCCCTTCACGACTCGAGTCCCGCTTCTGCCGCCTCTGAGCCCTCCCTAAAGCCCCTGTCGGAGGCTTCCCTCGGGTTCCTCCTCTCGCGGGAAGGGCGCTCGCTCTCGGCTTCTTTCCTCCTCGCTTTTTCCACACACACACACACACACACACACACACTCACACACACACACACACACACACACACCACACATACACACACACACACACACACACACACACACACACACACACACACACACACACACACATACACTACTTTCCCCATTTCATTCTCTCCCCATCAATACTCTCAAAGAAGTGACACACAACCTCTTTCTCACTTCAGTCTTATCTATTCTTTTAACCTAAATTATCTCTTTTTCATTTCCATACAACCAATTCCTCACTTCACTATTATCTATTTTTATCTACATTATCTCTTTTCCGTTTCCATACCCATTCCTCACTTCCCTCTTATCCATTTTTATCTGCATTATCTCTTTTTCATTTCATTCTTCACTGTTCAATGTCCTACAGGTATGTATGGGTGTATGGTAGCGCCGCACACAGTCAGTTATGTATAAAACTGGATGCGCGCCCTCTGTGAAACGTTGTATATGGCTCAAGAAGCAGTACTGTTAAATAGCGAGATCTTTCATTACCCTCGTAATATTAAGTAATCAATCAATCACGTAAAAAAAAATAAAAATAAAAATAAAATAAAAAATAAATAAAAAATAAAAGTAATGATAATAATGATGATGATAGTGATAAGAAACGGAATGATAATAATATAATAAAGATAACAGTTGTAATAATAATGATAGTAGTAAGGATAATGATAACAAAAATAAACTGAAACAGAAATAGAAAATAGGAGAGAAAAGGAACTAACGAAACAATTGTTGATCTCGAAGTTATAAGAAGATGAAATGACTATAATCGTATTGTTGGTAGTAAGAGCAATGAAAGCAAAGGCAACAATTGCAATAAAGGAATGATGATTGGTAAATTGGGGATGGTGGTAATGGTAATAACAGTAATGATAATAATGATAATGATAATGATGTTGATAGTAATAATGATAATGATAATAATAATTTCCGTGAGAATAAGGATAAGATTGATTTTAAAAAGTAATAATGAGAATGATAATAATTGCAATGAGAATAAGGATAAATTGATGAAGAAAAACAATAATGATAATGCTTATGAAAGTAAGAACATTAATTAATAATAATAATGATGATAATAGTGATAATAACAATAAAAGTATTAGTGATTATTGTGATAACACTCTTAATGATGATAATGATCATAATGGTAAATCATTATTGACTGCGATAAATGTAAAAAAATAAATATATGAATGATATGAACATCTTCACAATACAAGAGTGAAGTTTAAGCAGTTTCGAATATATCTTGCGTGTATTTCTGACGAAGATGTATTTGAAAACAATTAAATACATCTGAATGAGAATGAGAATGATTGTCATGAAGATAATCATTCTCATTCATACCTTTTCTACATGATAATGGCAATAGAAGTATCAGTAATAGTACTGATTAGATTAACAATAGTGATTATAATAGTAGTATTGATAACGACACTCTTGTTACTATTACCGTTATTATATATGTTGTTGCCATTATCATCATTATTATTATCATCATTATCATCATCATTATCATTATTATCATTACTGATGATAATGATGATGAGGATGGTGCTAATAATGATAATGATGATAAGGATGATAATAGTAATAATGATAATGACAACAATTATAAGAATAGTGATAGCAGTAATAATAATGACACTTTTGAAAAAGTTTATGATCACAATAATGAGAATAATAACAATCACTATCATCAGCATTGCAACAATAATCATATCGTTGATAGTTTTACTGATAACAGAAATGACGAATGTAGCATATGAGATAAAAATAATAATGGAAACACACAAAATAGACTACATGCCTATTTAAGGATAATAAAACTTATTTCAACTTCGAGTGTCATTTTGTAATCATTGCAAATTAACATTTTTTTTTTTCATCCTGGTGTTTTGAAAGAAAAATTTACCAGCTTCATGTT
>NC_091573.1:14618528-14621028 GCF_042767895.1 Penaeus vannamei | reverse complement strand
TTCCTCCTACTCCCACCAACTCCCCTCCTCCCCCTCCCCCTATCCCCTCCCTTCCCTCCCTTTCCTTCCTACCCCTCTCCCTCCCCTCCTCCCCCTCCCCCTATCCCCCCCTTCCCTCCCTTTTCCTCCTACCCCTCTCCCTCCCCTCCTCCCCCTCCCCCTATCCCCCCCTTCCCTCCCTTTTCCTCCTACCCCCTCCCCCTCCCCTCCTCCCCCTCCCCCCATTCCTCACCTTCAAGATAAGGGCATGGACGCTGGCGATGTCCGCGAAGTCGACGCTCATCGACCACGGCATCTCGGTCGCCTCCACCAGGTACCGGTTAGAAATGATGGACGTCGTGATGGCATCAGCGACCGTGTTCTTGTCGGGGTACGTGCCGTCGCTCTCCACGCCCGCGCGCTCGTATCTGCGGTGGGCGTGGGTGAGGGTGAGGGGAGATAGTGAGGGGTGAGGGGGATCATGATGGGGAGGGAGAGGGGGATAATGAGGGGGAGGGAGAGGTGGATAGTGAGGAGGGAGGGGGAGGGAGATAGTGAAGGGGAGGGGGAGGGGGATAATGAGGGAGAGAGGGAGGGGTATAGTGAGGGGGGAGGTGGTACTGAGGGGGAAGGGGATAGTGAGGGAGAGGGGGAGGGGTATAGTGAGGGAGAGGGGGAAGGGGGATGGGGAGAGTGAGGATGGAGTGACAGGGGGCAGGGGAGGGGGGAGTGGAGAGGGTGGGATAGATGGCACGGTGATAAAGTATGGCAAAAAAGAAAAAGAAATCTAGCGGTGGGATAGGGGGCATATTAAGGATAGAAGTAGGAGAGATGAGGAAAATGAGGTTCTGAAGTAAGAATGAGGAAAAAATATGCGGAGGTTGTAAGCTGGAGGTACAGGTCATTATGACGGAAGGAAGACATAAAAACAGAAAAATTTCAAGCAGGATAGAACACAAACCCATGTACAATATGTCACACCAACAATAACAAAGCAGAAAAGGCATAAGTGATAATAACTCCAATATAATTACATATAAATCTGATTAAAAACTGATAAAAACGTACTAATAACACACCTTACCTCGCAAAGTTATCAAACCCAAATTATATTTATATTTTATAGATTTACTACAACAAACTCTCTCCATCAATCACCAACACCAACGCTTTCCTCACATCTTCAGCATAGACAGGAGATCTCTACACTTCCCACAATAAACTCTCCATCAATCACCAACACTTTAATTGCTTCTTCAACAAAGATAGATTTCTACACTTCCCGCAGCAAACTCTCTCCCTTAATCATCAACACTTTAATTACTTCTTTAATTAAGACAGCTCTTCACACCTTCCCCAACAAACTCTCTCCATCCCCAACAAGCTCTATCCCTCCTCACTATCCACTAATTCTTCAACAAAGACAGATCTTTACTTTTTCCCCAACAAACTCTCTCCATCAATCACCAACACGTTTCTTAGTTCTTCAACAAAGACAGGAGATCTCCACACCTTCTACAACAAACTCTCTCCGTCAATCACCAACACCTCCCTTACTTCCTCAACAAAGCCAGATCTCTACCCTTCGTCCCACAACAAAGACAGATCTCTACATCTACAACAATCTCTCCATCAATCACCAACACGTTTCTCAATTCGTCAACAAAGACAGGAGATCTCTACACCTTCCCCAACAAACTCTCTCCATCCATCACCAACACGTTTCTCAATTCGTCAACAAAGACAGGAAATCTCTACACCTTCCACAACAATCTCTCTATCAATCGCCAACGCTTTAATTACTTCTTCAACAAAGATAGATCTCTACACCTTCCCCAACAAACTCTCTCCATCAATCATCAACACCTCCCGTACTTCCTCAACAAAACCAGATCTTCACACGTCTTCCCCCAACAAAACGCCCTCCCAACCACCACCAACCAAACACCAACTTCCTTACTTCTTCAACAAAGACAGCAGGTCGTTCTTGTACACAACCACCTGGTCCATATTATGCTCGTTGACGAAGTTCCCGCACACCTGGGCCACGTTGTCCTTCACGTGGTCCCAGTAATTGTCCTCTGGCTTAGGCTCCCAGGCGTGGATGATGGCCAGGAGGAGAGCGGAGACGCCGGGGTAAGGGACCAGCCCCGCCAGGAATTTGGCCACGGCGATCCCCACGGTGATGACTGGGGGGAGGGAAGGAGGGGAAAGGGAGGGTGAGGAAGGAGGGGAGAATGGATGAGAGGATTGGCGGGAGGAAAAGGAAAGAAGGTGGTGCGCGGGGGGGGGGGGGGGGGGGCGTAAGTGTCGTATGGGATCCTGACTTTCTCGGTATTACCAATTAATTAGTTTGGTCGTCTTGTTAATGATACTGAATATGATGATAATAATAATAATAATAATAATAATAATAATAATAATAATAATAATAATAATAATAATAATAATGATAATAATAATAATTACCCGACCGACTGTATTTTTGTTGAAAAAAATGCCGACTCGAAAATCTTTATCG
>NC_091573.1:14606028-14608528 GCF_042767895.1 Penaeus vannamei | reverse complement strand
TAGATAGATAGATAGATAGATAGATTGATAGATAGATAGATAGATAGATAGACATACTGAAAATGGATCCCAAACCACCCCACAAGCAAAAAACGTTGCTTAAACCAGCATGTGTTTCTTCATCTAAACACACATTCCTTTATACAGTGCATTTATTCTCAGGTAAACCCCTCCCCCCCTCAGGTACAACCAGGCCCCCGCAGAGAGCGATTCCTACCCCGACAAGAACCAGCAGGCGGCCGCGCTCTCCACCTCCATCATCGCCCACAGGTACCTGGTGGAGGCCGCGGAGTTGCCGGAGTCCATGATCCTGCACTTCGAGGACATCTCCTCCATCCATGTGGTTGTGCTGAAGGTAAGGAGGGGAGGTGGTGAGGGGGTGACGGGAGGGGGAGGGGAAAAGTGAAGGGGTGAGGAGAGGGGGAGGGGAATGGGAGGCGGGTAGGGAGAGGGTGAAGGGAGAGGGAAGGGAGGTTAGGAGGGCGAGGGGAAGGGATGGGTGAAAGGGAGGGGGTTATTGGGGAGGGGGTTGGGATGGAGATGGTGAGGAGAAGGGATGGGTGAAGGGGAGGGGAAGGGGTGGGAGTTTGGGGATGGGGGAAGGGTGGTTGGTGGAGGGCAGGAGGGATGGAGAGAGGGAGAAGTTAGGGGAGGGATGGGGGAAAGAGAGGGGATTGGACAGAAATAGGGGAAGGGAGGGGGTGTTGGGAAATACTTGTGGGAAGGTGGATAGGGTGGATGGAAGGAGTGCGAGTTAAAGGGAAAGAATATGACAGGGTAGGCAGAAGAGGACAAGGTAGGGAGCTGAAAGTAAGAGAAGTTGGAGAAGGAAGATGGGAGTTGGAGAGGCTAGCTTGGCGTGAATGGTTAGGGAAGTGGGAGGGGGAGGAGATGGAGGAAGGGGATAAATACAGAGTGGTGGGGTTAAAGATAGGACTAAGGAGTAGAACTGAATAAGAGAAATGGCCGAGGTGTGCAAACAATCATACTGCGGCTCTATCTTTATCCTAAATAAATAAATAAATAGATAATGAAAAATAAGAATAATGAATAAATGAAAAATATGATAATGCACAGGACGGGATGGGGGGGGGGGGGGTAGTAAAAGGTGGTGGTGGGGGTGGGGAGAAAAAAGGAGGGGGGTATAGGGAATTGGGGAAGAAAAGGAAATTATTAAGGGAACAGACAGGTTAGAGATTGGGGTAGGGAAGAGAGATAGAGACTCCAATGAGGATAGTTATGATGCTTATTTAAATTTCAAGATACATCATGTTGAGTTTGCTTCCTTTGGTATTATGATTTCTTTCATAATTGTCATTCTAATTGTCATTTCACAACCTTCGTTATCGTTATCATTATACCTTTATCATAATCATTATCATAACGATCGTACCCCCAAAGAAATGCTTAAGAAATATAACAAAAGCGTTAAGGATACCTGATAAAAAAAAAAATCAAAATAAAAAAGGGAAATGAAAAAGACGTAAAAGACCAGCGTATTTTTATAACGAAATCTCTAGAGAGGGATTTTCTGTCGCCGAGTATTTAATCCGGGATATTAATCCGGGGATTGTGGGGCTTCGCTCTTTCTTTCCCTCCTTTCGTCTCAGGTTATTTTTTTACTTCATTCTTTCTTTTTTTTTATTTTTTTCTGTTTTTTTTTATTTTTATTTTTCGGTTTATGGTTTCTTTTTGTTTCGTTATCTTTCCTTTTTTTTCTTTCTCGTTTGATTTTCTCTCGTTTTATTTTTGATGTTGTCTTTCTCTCGTTTGCGCTTTCATTATTCTTTTTTTCTTCTCACTCACTCTCTCTCTCTCTCTCTCTCTCTCTCTCTCTCTCTCTGTCTCTCTCTCTCTCTCTCTCTCTCTCTCTCTCTCTCTCTCTCTCTCTCTCTCTCTCTTTCTCTATCTATCTATCTATCAATCTATCTATCTACCTATTTGTGTGGCTGCCTTTCTCTCACTCATTCTCACTCTCTCTCTTTCTGTCTTTCTGACTTTCTCGTTTTTATTTTCAAAGTCAGTTTTTAAATATCTCCTTCTCTTCCCCTTCTTCTTCTTTAATCCTACCCCCCTCCTCCCTCTTTCCCCTCCCCTCCACTCCTCCTCCTCCTTCTCCTCCTCCTCCTCTTTCCCCCCCTCCTCCTCCTGCTTCCTCCTCCTCCTCCTCCTCTCTCTTCTCGTCCTCCTCCTCCTCCCTCCTCCTCCTCCCTCCTCCTCCTCCTCCTCCTCCCTCCTCCTCCTCCTCCCTCCTCCTCTCCTCCTTCCTCGTTCTCCTCCCCCTCCCTACCTCCCTCCATTCTCCTCCTCTTCCCCCTTCATTCCCTTTTATCGCTCTATCCATCTCTTCTTTCTTCTCTTTCTTTTCCCTTCTCCCTCTCTCCTCTTCCTCTTCTTCTCCCTCCTCCTCCTTCACCAACTCTTGTTCCTCCCCTTCTTTCGGTTTAATCCCTCTGCTTATCCCTTCCTTCTCTATATTCACATCTTCGCTTTACCTTCT
>NC_091573.1:14541250-14543028 GCF_042767895.1 Penaeus vannamei | reverse complement strand
GGTGACATTTAACGAAAGTGATGATGATAATAACAACAATAATAATAATAATAATAATAATAATAATAACAATAATGATAATAATAATAATAATGATAAGGGGGTTATAACGTTTGTTTCATCATTTGTATTAGTATCATTATCATTTGATTGCCATCATTATCATTTTTGTTATTTCTATTATCTTCATCAGTGCTATTATCGTTTATAGTTGTCATTACAGTTTTTAATATTAATTTCATCAGCAGCATATTGGATACCGTTAATAAATACAATTATCAAGATTGAAATTGTTTCTATTAATAGTATTATAACAAAAATAAAAATAGATAATAACAATGAGATTGATCATTATAGTAATGATAAAAACAATGACAATGGTAAATGAAAATAAACTGGACAGCGTTAGTAATACCATTATCAACTTTGAAATGGTTTTTGTTAACAGTATTACGAAAACAAAAATTGAAATAGATAATAACAATGAGAATGCTTATTATAGTAATAATGAATGTGGCAATGACAATGATAAATAAAAGATAACTCCAGTAATAATAATGATGATAATCATGATAAACATAACAATGATTATTATAATTATAACAAAGAATGAGAATGAGAATGATGATATTGATTGTGATAATAGTAGTGATAATAGTGATAAAACTAACAATAGTAATACTAATGATAATGATAATGATAATAGTAATAACAAGAACAATGATAATTTATTGTTATTATCATTAATATTATTACTACTATTATTATGATAATCATAATAATGACAAAAATAATAATAGTACCAATTATGATAATGATAATAAATAATGATAATGACAATAACGTAAAAGCATTAGTCAAAATAATAATGATGCGAGTGAGACATCAGAAAGACCATTCCTGAATCCACCAGAGAGACGAAGTGGACAGGCAATTATCTCTAATGTATTCAGATTTCAGATACTCTCCTAACTTGAGGCGACGTTTACAAAATAACTTTTCTCCCGCGCTGACGACGGCCAAAATCGTCAGCCGTTTTGAAACAAAGTTGAAATAGGAAGAAAAACAACTTTGGAACCGCGGGAGGGGGAGGGGGGTTGAGGGAGGAATGAAATAAATATGAACTACGGGGATATTGCTTAAATTAGAGGAATGGCAAATTTCGATGTAGTGGAATAGGCAATTTCAAATAAGTAGAATGGTAAATTTCGAAGTAGTGGAATAGTCAGTCTTCAAGTAGCGAAATAGCCAAGTTTGAGCGAGGGAAAAAGTGGAATAGCCATATTCGAATGTGTGGAATAACTAATTTCAAATTAGTGGAAAAACGAACTTCGAACTAGTCGAACAGCCAATCTGAAACTAATGGAATACCCATTTCCGTAGTGGAATAACTAATTTCGAACTAATGGAATTACCTATTTCGAGCCAGTGGAGTAGTCAATTTCGGTCTAGTGGAATAGGCAATTTTAAACTAGTGGAACAGACAATTTTGAACTAGTAGAATATTGTTTCGAACCAGTGGAATATCCAAATTCGAGCCAGAGGAATATCCAATTTCAAACAAGTAGAATTTCCAATTTCAAAAAGTGGAATAACCAACGTAGAGCAAGTGGAGAATTGCCAATGTCAAAGCAGTGGGACAGCCAATTTCGAACCAGTGGAATAGCTACTTTCAGAGTAGTGGAATACCCAGTTTCTAACTAGTGCAATAACCAATTACTCGTCCTCTAATATGCGGTCTTTAGGTCCCCACAAATTACCGTACCTGCGGCTGTTAC
>NC_091573.1:14516250-14526250 GCF_042767895.1 Penaeus vannamei | reverse complement strand
TCTCTCTCTCTCTCTCTCTCTCTCTCTCTCTCTCTCTCTCTCTATCTCTCTCTCTATCTATCTATCTCCCTCTCTCTCTATCTATCTATCTATCTATCTCTATCTCTCTCTATCTATCTATCTATCTATCTATCTATCTTCCCCTTCTTCTTCTTCTTCTTCTTCTTTTTCTTCTTCTTTTGTCTTCCTCTCTCCCTCTCTTTCTTTCTTTCTTTCCGTCCTTTGTTAAGCATAAATGACAGATCTGGAACAAACCTTCCGAAGGCAGGGGGGAGGGGGGGATGGCAGAGGGGCGAGAGGGCGGGAGAGAGGAAGAAGAGGAGGCGGAGAGAAACAGGGAAGAGAGATGGGCACGGAAAAATGGGAGGAGAGAGGAGGAGAGAGACAAATAATCGGTAGAAGGTAAGGAAAGGAGAGGAGAAAGAGGAGAGGGAGAGAGGAATAAAACGAGAGATAGGAAGAGAATGGAAAAAAGAAGTAATACTTTGATGAGAAAGAGAAATCAAAGAAAGTGAGAGAATAAAAAGAAATAAAGAAAAAATAGAATAGAGAGATAAGAAGAGCAAGAGAAATAAAGAAGATGGGAGAGAGAGAGGATGATGATGGAGAGAAGACGAGAATGGGAGAAGGGAGAAGGGTAGAAAGGGAGGGAGAGGGAAGGAGAGAGAGAAAGAGCTTAATAAACGACAAGACAATGAGCAATGACGTCATTCACAATAGAAGGTTCAAAAGGCTTTATTATAGACGCTAAGTTTCTCTATCGAATATTATCACAAAGATCCCTAATTAAGATATTTTGCAAATTTATTTTAAGTTAGCTTCGATTCTCTTTCTTAATCATGTCTCTTTGTAAAAAAAAATCATACCAGAAAGGTGTAAAAAAGACATATGTTATAAGTACTGTTACGTTTTGTTTTGTTTTCAGAAAATAGAACCCTCCGTATCTGTAATTATGTATAAGAACCGCTCTGAGAAAAGAAAAAAAGAAAAGAAAAAAATTGATAGATAAAAATAGAAGAAGAAAATAGAAGAAAAAATCCTCAGCACTTTTGCGTCACCGAAAGTTAAGGAGATTAAATGACCAGCAACTTTGCGTGAAATGAAAGTCGTTATCGCCGGTAAGTGTTGAGGTTCAATTCGTATTGGGGTTCAATTAGTGTTGAAGTTCAATTCTTGTTGGGGTTCACCTATTTTGGGGGTTATATTTATGTTAGGGTTTAGTTCTTGTTGGGGTTCAATTCTTGTTGGGTTCAATTCTTGTTGGAGTTCAATTCTTGTTGGTGTTCAATTCTTGTTGGGGTTCAGTTCTTGTTGGTGTTCATTTCTTGTTGGGGTTTAGTTCTTGTTGGGGTTCAATTCTTGTTGGGGTTCAATTCTTGTTGGTGTTCAATTCTTGTTGGGGTTCAATTCTTGTTGGGGTTCAATTCTTGTTGGGGTTCAATTCTTGTTGGGGTTCAATTCTTGTTGGGGTTCAATTCTTGTTGGGGTTCAATTCTTGTTGGGGTTCAATTCTTGTTGGGGTTCAATTCTTGTTGGGGTTCAATTCTTGTTGGGTTCAATTCTTGTTGGGGTTCAATTCTTGTTGGGGTTCAATTCTTGTTGGGGTTCAATTCTTGTTGGGTTCAATTCTTGTTGGGGTTTAGTTCTTGTTGGGGTTCAGTTCTTGTTGGGGGTCAATTCTTGTTGGGGTTTAGTTCTTGTTGGGGTTCAATTCTTGTTGGGGTTTAGTTCTTGTTGGGGTCAATTCGTGTTGAAGTTCAATTCTTGTTGGGGTTCAACTCTTGTTGGGGTTCACCTATTTTGGGGGTTATATTTATGTTAGGGTTTAGTTCTTGTTTGGGTTCAGTTCCTGTTGGAGTTATATTCATGTTAGGGTTCAGAAACAGATGCGTTTGTGATATATTTGTGATATTTTCGAAACCGGTTCAAATACATCTGTTGTACTGGGAAGATATTCCTTCTCCTCTCGTGCCTTTTGTGTGTTCTGTTTATTTCGATGTTTTGTGGGCGTGGTCGAGTTTGTGTATTTCTTTGCGTTTTTCCTTTGTTCATTTTTGTATTTACTTCTCTCTCTTTCTTTTCATTCTTTCTCTCTTCTTGTTTCTGTTCCACTCTATGTTTTGTCTTTTATTCTCAGGTCCTGTCTGTTTGTCTGTCTCTTCTCTATCTGCCTGTTTGTCTCTGTCTCTATCTTTTTCTGTCAATCTCTCTCTCTCTCTCTCTCTCTCTCTCTCTCTCTCTCTCTCTCTCTCTCTCTCTCTCTCTCTCTCTCTCTCTCTCTCTGTCTATCTTTCTATCTTCTATCTCTCTCTCTCTCTCTCTCTCTCTCTCTCTCTCTCTCTCTCTCTCTCTCTCTCTCTCTCTCTCTCTCTCTCTCTCTCTCTCTCTCTCTCTCTCTCTCTCTCTCTCTCTCTCTCTCTCTCTCTCTCTCTCTCTATGTCTCTCTCTCTCTCTCTCTCTCTCTCTCTCTCTCTCTCACTTTCTCTGTCTATCTATCTTTCTCTCTCCCTCCGTCATTCCCTCCCTCCCTCCCTCATTTTTTATCCTTACAACTCCTCTTCTTAAAAAATATTCCCTTCTAATCATTTAACTCAAAGCAAAAGGAAAAAGAAAGAAAAAAAAAGATTTTACCGGATTACTAACAGTTCTTAAGACTTCCACTTTCGTCGTCTTTCCTTTCCCTTCGAGTGACATAATCATAATAACCTTCCCCCCCTCCCCTCTTCCCCCTTCCCCCTCTTCCCCCCTCCCCTCTCCCCCTCTCCCGCTCTACCCCCTCCCTCTCCCCCTCTCCCCCTCTCCCTCTTCCCCCTTCCCTCTTTTCTTCCTCCCCTCTCCCCCTTCCCTCCCCTCTTCCCCTTCTCCCCTTTCCCCCTCTCCCCTCCCCCTCTTACCTCTCCCTCCCCCCTCTTCCTCCCCCACCCCTTTACCTTCTCCTCTTTGGCTCTATTTTTCATTCTCCTTTTTTTAAGTCACTGCTTTTATGACTTTTCTGTTCCCACCTCTTTTCCCTAGAATGAGGTATGTGTGGTTTTATGTTGCCTGCATGATTACGGCTGAATAGTTTTGTTTATGTTGTGATGGAAAGGACGTCATAGGAGTTTATTAGTGTTTTGTACAACCGCATACTTACGAATCATGCAAGCACTCGCATAAAAACGACACACATACTCACATATAAACACACACAAACACACACACATACACACACACTAACACACTCACACACACACACGCACACACACACACACACACACACACACACACACACTAAAAGAAGTATTCAAACAGACCAAAATACACTCACTCTTATGCACATAAAAGTATAGTGAGGCTCAAAATACACATAATGAACGCACGCATTTTTCTTATTATACTTTCATCACTTTCTCTCTATTCTCCATCATTTGGATAAATCTTTATTATTTTTTTGTTGTATTTTTCTTGTTTTTATCAACGTTTTCTAATATTTATCGACGGTTATCACTCTTTCTCTCTCTTTACCTTTCGTTTCTTATTATTGTTCCTGTTCTACTTCTTTCTTTTTTATCTTCTTCTTCATCTTCTCCCTATTTTCTTTTTCATCCTCTTGTTTTCTTCTTCTTCATCCTTATAATCATCATCTTCTTCTCCTCCGCTTTCTCCTTCTCCTTCTCTTCTTCTTCTTCTTCTCTTTCTTTGCTTTTGTTCGTCTTCTTCTTCTTCTTTCTTTCTTTTTCTTCTTCTTATTTGCTTTTGTTCTTCTTCTTCTTCTTCTATTTCTTTTTCTTCTTTGTTTTCTTTGTTGTGGTTCATCAGTACTTTCTCCTTTGAATTCCAAATCTTATCACCATTTTCACAACATTTCGTCCTCTCGTATTTCATAATTTTCGTTCATCCTCATCATCTCTTTCTTATAAAACGTTATTGCTTGTAGGACTTACTATTAGTTATTTATTATTATTAATCTATTTTTTTTCTATTTCATTTGTTTATGTATTTTGTCATGCCATATCGTCATTTTCGTTTATATTATTTTTCCTCTCTCTCTCTCTCTTTCTTTCTTTCTCTCTCTCTCTCTCTCTCTCTCTCTCTCTCTCTCTCTCTCTCTCTCTCTCTCTCTCTCTCTCTCTCTCTCTCTATCTCTCTCTCTCTCTCTAAGATTTCTCTTCGTTTTTACTTTGTCTTTTTCTTCTTCTGTTTCTGTTGTGTCTACCCTTCCAGCTATCGTTCTCCTTTCACCCCCACCCCCCTTTCCCCTCCTTTCACTATTCCCTCCTTCTTCCCTTATCCTCCCTCTCCCCCGCCTCTCGCCTCCTCTCCCTCCCATCTTTTATCTTCTCCTTCTTCATCATTTCATCCTTCTTCACCTCCTCCTATCCTTTTCTACTTTTCCTCCCCTCTTTCAGCACCATTCACCTTCCTCTTCCCTCTTCCTCCTTACTTTCCCCTCTCCTTTATTGCCCGCTGTCTCATTTTTCTTAAAGTTTCCCCTTTGTTCTCTTAGTTTCCCTTTTCCTTTCCTTTTCTTTGCTCCTCTTCCATTCCTTTTATCCACCTTTCGTCCTATCCTCAACTCTTCCTCTCCACCTTCCCCACTTCTTTATTTCCTTCTTCCCTTTCTTCCTCGCTATTCTTTCTTATTCCTCCTTCCCCATCTTTCTCCCTCCCCACATTTCTTCCTTCCTCCTACCCCTTCCCCTTTATCCCCCTTACCCCTCCCTCCCTTCCCCTTACCCCTCCCTCCCTTCCCCCTTACCCCTCCCTCCCTTCCCCTTACCCCTCCTTCCCTTCCCCTCACCTCCCTCCCTCTCCTTACCCCTCCCTCCCTTCCCCCTTACCCCTCCCTCCCTTCCCCTTACCCCCTCCCTCCCTTCCCCTACCCTCTCCCTCCCTTCCCCTTACCCCTCCCTCCCTTCCCCTTACCCCCCTCCTCCTTCCCTTACCCTCCCTCCCTTCCCCTCCCTCCCTCCCCCTTCCCCTCCCTCCCATCCCCTCCCTCTCTTCCCCTTACCCTCCCTCCCTTCCCCTTACTCCTCCTCCTTCCTCCACCCTCCCTCCCTTCCCCTTACCTCCCTCCCTCCTCCCTCCCTTCCTCTTACCCTCCCTCCCTTCCCCTTACCCCTCCCTCCCTTCCCCTTACCCCTCCCTCCCTTCCCCTTACCCCCCCCTCCCTCCCTTCCCCTTACCCCTCCCTCCCCTCCCCTTACCCTCCCTCCCTTCCCCCTTACCCCTCCCTCCCTTCCCTCACCTCTCCCTCCCTTCCCCCTTCCCTCCCTCCCTTCCCCCTTACCCCTTCCTCCTCTTCCCCCTTACCCCTCCCTCCCTTCCCCTCACCTCTCCCTCCCTTCCCCTTACTCCCTCCCTCCCTTCCCCTTACCCCTCCCTCCCTTCCCCTCACCTCTCCCTCCACCACGTTCCCTCCTGCCACACACCCCCCACTCCCTCCCCCCTCCGTCTAAGTCAGAATGTCAGGTCAAAACGCCACATGAATTATGCAAATCACTTGTACACCGACTTTATGTACACGTGACGAACACAAAGGCCAGCGGGTCTTCGGTGCATAACTTTGCCCAAGTTATTCGTTTTTTGGGGGAAACATGTGTTAGACATGTTACACCTCTGACACGTGTGCTAAGGTAGGTGTTTTTTCATTGGGTCGTGTTGTTGTTTGCTTATTTGCTTATTATGATTTTCTGTTATTAAATCTTTGGTTCTGTTATCAATGGAGCTGCAATAATATGTTCATAATCACTGCCATGATATATTTGTCATTACCATTATCATTATCTTTATTGTTATGATTCTAAATCATGCTTATCATCTAATAATCATTGTCTATACCAAAATCATTGATACTAGTAAAAATGAGTTACTTATGATTGATGTATATTTTCTTCTCATCACTGTCCTCATTTTCATTATCAATATCATCATTACTTTTAATGACACTAAATTAATACAACTGTGCACTGCATTTGATGTTATGAATATGATTTCTCATTATGATACAATCAGACCTGTTTTACTTAATGGACTCATTAACAGCAGGCAAGGTATTGGAGTGTGTGCGTTTATGTGTGTGTAGATAGATGGATAGAGAGAGAGGAATATAGAGTGGTTGAGGAGAGAGAGAGAGATGGGGAGAGGGAGAGAGAGAGAGAGAGAGAGAGAGAGAGAGAGAGAGAGACAGAGAGAGAGAGAGAGAGAGATAGAGAGAGGGAGAGAGAGAGAGATAGAGATAGAGAGAGGGAGAGAGGGAGATAGAGATAGAGAGAGAGAGGGAGACAGAGAGATAGAGAGAGAGAGGGAGACAGAGAGATAGAGAGAGAGAGAGGGAGACAGAGAGAGAGGGAGAGAGAGATAGATAGATAGAGAGAGAGAGAGAGAAAGAGAGACAGAGACAGACTGAGACAATGAAAGGTAGAGACTCAGGGAAAGAGAGACAGAGAGAGAGAATGAGAGAAATTTAAATAAAGAAAAACTAAATAAAAAAACGCACAAAGACCGAAAAGCACAGCCAGAAACACAAAAAAGCCCAGCAGAGAATCGCAGGAAAGGAAAAAAGCGGAAGAGAAAGACGAGAGGAGAGCCAAAGAACCCACGAGCTGCGGGAGACAAAGGCACACTCGCTGAACAATGCGGTACACGAGACACCGGGACGATAAGGCTGGCGGCGCTATATTAACCGGAGCTCCGATAAAGCGATATCCAAAAGCGACACCGCGGATAAAGAGAGCATTCGCGAAAATCTGGAAAAGCTTTTCTCAGGTTGTGCGGGGGGATAGTATAATTATATATACTTATATGTGTATGTGTGTGTGTGCGTATGTATGTATATATAAGTGCATATACATATACATACACATATACGATATACATATGTGTGTGTGTGTGTGTGTGTGTGTGTGTGTGTGTGTGTGTGTGTGTATATATATATATATATATATATATATATATATATATATATATATATATATATATATATATATATATATATATATACATACACACACACACACACACACACACACACACATATATACATATTTATATATATATATATATATATATATATATATATATATATATATATATATATATACATACATATATATATATATATATATATATATATATATATATATATATATATATATATATATATATATATATATATATATATATAATGTTTTAATAACATTCAAGAAAATTTCCATATTTTCCTTGTTTAGCATACTCTTGCCACAGAATGTCTTAATAAGAGACAATTTTACAAACAAACAAAAACACAAAAACATCACATCCGATATAAAAAAAAATCACTCAAATACCCTTTACTAAAGAACAATAATAAAATCCCACACGTAAAAAAAAATCCCGATTCCATCCTATTACATCTTATGAATAAATTTCACACCTAGATTATCAAAACCACGAAGACCGAAAGCGCGAATCTATCCTTTTCAAAACGAGCGAAAGCAATTGGTCACAGAATCTTGCATGACGTCACTGTCTTTGCTTTGACGTCCTCTCGGCCTGCTTGCATGATGCGCTTTTTTGTTTTGTCTCCCAGAGGAATCTCGACAATAGACGTCGTGAAAGTTTAATGTGTACATAAATTTCAGCGGGTTTAAGTTTACATACACCGGGGGGGGGGGGGGGGTACAAAGGATGTACGTATGTTATAATAACAAAGAGAAGTAAGTTAGCGAGGTATGTTCGTTAACATTAATGCGTGTTTTGTGAAGGGAAATAACTGCTGTTAGATTTGTGATTTCGAAAATGATATGAATTAAGGGTAATAGAGAGACGAGGTAGATGAAGAGATAGAGAGAGAGAAGACGTAGATAAAGGGAGACAGACAGAGAGAGAGCGAAGAGGTAGATAAAGAGAGAGAGAGAGAGAGAGAGAGAGAGAGAGAGAGAGAGAGAGAGAGAGAGAGAGAGAGAGAGAGAGAGAGATAGAGAGAGAGAGAGGAAAAGGAGAAGAATAAAGAGAAGAAGGAAAAGAAGAAGTAAAAGAGAAAGAAAGAGAGAAAGAGAGAGACGAAAAGAAGGAGAAGAAGAAGAAAAAGAAGTAAAAGAAGAAAGAGAAGTAGTAGAATAAGATAACAGAAGAGGAAGAAGGAGAAGAAGAAGAAGAAGAAATCGCCTCGACCCCAAGCAGCAGCCGAGAGGATAATGAGTTAACAGATTTATGTGAGTGAGCGCTCTGGCATCTCCTCACTTTCTCTTTCCTCCCCTCGGTCGCTTCTCGCGGCTCGCTGTCTCGGACCTACACTCTTTCCTGTTTTCTTTTCTCCCTCTTTCTTATCCATTCTTTTTTTTCATTTGTTTGATCTATTCTGTTTCTCTCCTAAGTACATATTTTTTTCCAGGTTTTCTTTCTTTCTATTTCTCTTTCTCTCTCCCTCTCTCTCTCTCTCTCTCTCTCTCTCTCTCTCTCTCTCTCTCTCTCTCTCTCTCTCTCTCTCTCTCTCTCTCTCTCTCTCTTTCTCTTTCTCTCGCTTTTTCTTCTTTTTTTGACGTTTTTTTTCTCTCTCTCGCTTTTTCTTCTCTTTTTACATTAAGGCATCTTAGTTATGGAAGCCATACTAGGACATAAGTCTGCATGTCTTTTGTCCAATTTTACTCGTTCTTAGTTTCATTTTTTCTTAGGGGGGAGGGGGTGAAAAGGAGGGGGGGAGAGATATTTGTGTCCTTCTTCGGAAAATCCCTTTTTTGTCTACTTTTTTTTCTTCGTTTTGTTCTGTATCATCTTTCCTTGGGGAGAGGGGGGGGGAATTGAGACAGGGGAGAAGGGGAGATTTTTAACGTTATAAGGTTTGTATTACAGCTGTTTCTGTGTCTTTGGGCTATCGTGTTCATCTGTTATGTCTCTATTTCCGTGTCTGGAGTAGGCTTGGTTGTCTCTCTCTTGCCCTTTCTCTCTCTCTATCTTTCGCTCTCTCTCTCTCTCTCTCTCTCTCTCTCTCTCTCTCTCTCTCTCTCTCTCTCTCTCTCTCTCTCTCTCTCTCTCTCTCTCTCTCTCTCTCTCTCCTTTTTGCTGTCTGACTTTGTTTTTCTTATATATATATACATATATATATATATATATATATATATATATATATATATATATATATATATATATATATATATATATATATATATATATATATATATATATATATATATATATATATATATATATATATATTTATATATATATATATATATATATATATATATATATATATATATATATATATATATATATATATATAGTCTTACTATTAACCATTTGTCTGGTTGAACTAGTGACTTGTTCCAATGCCACAACCTCTGTCTCTATCCCTGTCCTTCTCTCTCTCTCTCTTTTTCCTCTCTTTCCTCTGTCTCTGTCTCTGTCTCTCTCTCTCTCTCTCTCTCTCTCTCTCTCTCTCTCTCTCTCTCTCTCTCTCTCTCTCTCTCTCTCTCTCTCTCTCTCTCTTTCTCTTTCTTTCTGAATGCATAAACCTTATACCCAGAGTCCTACTGCCACTTGATGGCGGATCCCGTGTGGTTGATCACGTGAATTAAAAGTACAAAATGGTTGCATGCGCTGAAGTAAAATAGTTACAAAAAGTACAAGATTCATATCGAGTTACTAAGGTGTGTACAACAGACATCTCTCTCTCTCTCTCTCTCTCTCTCTCTCTCTCTCTCTCTCTCTCTCTCTCTCTCTCTCTCTCTCTATCTATCTATCTATCTATCTATCTATCTATCTATCTATCTCTTTCTTACTATCTCCATCTATCCATCTACTGAAAGATCTATCTTTATATCTCTATCTATCTGTCTGTCTGTCTGTCAGTCTATTTATCTATCTATCTATCTATCTATCTATTTATCTATCTATCTCCCAGTTTTGCTAGATTTCAGCCCCTCTCTCTATCTCCTTTCTAACCTTTCCTTTCTCTCTGCGCTCCTTCCCTCCGTCGCTACTAAGTCACAAAGGCAAACACCAGACAAGCTTTCCCTTTGCCCTCCCTTCCCTC
>NC_091573.1:14451250-14453750 GCF_042767895.1 Penaeus vannamei | reverse complement strand
ACACACACGTACACACACACATACACACACACACACAGTATATATATGTATGTATGTATATATATATATATATATATATATATATATATATATATATATATACATTTATATACGCATGTATATATACATATATACATATATATATATATATATATATATATATATATATATATATATAGAGAGAGAGAGAGAGAGAGAGAGAGAGAGAGAGAGAGAGAGAGAGAGAGAGAGAGAAGGGAAGGGAAGGGGGGGGGGAGAAAGGAAATGTAAGACTTACATTTCTAGGAAAAATCGACGCTACTGGATTTCTCATTTTACCGCGCGGGGGAAACGGAGGCAAAAGAATTCTGACATTCATCCCTCACATTCCACGACAATATTCTTCAATAGAAAAAAGTATATTACGATAATTTACTAGTCATGCCTCATAAGAAAAAGAAGAAAAAGAAAATATAAAAATGAATAACTAAGGTAGGGGAAGGATTAGAAAAATGAAATTAGAAAAGAAAAAAAGGAGAGAAAGAACAAGAAGATAAAAAGAAGAAAGGCGCTTAAGTGATAAACTTCTGACAAATTACACGGTGTCAGATCCTACATATTTGCATAATACAATCTACGAGATCCTTTTAAAAACTTCCACAGACGATACGATAATCCCAACGTGCGGAATGAAGAACCCGATAATCCGATGCTCACCCGATGGCAAGAGTGAAGATGCGCTAACCTTCCGCCAATGTATGACGCTTTCCCGCTATTTTTTCTTGCCTTCATTTATCGTCCGGAGTTCCAAAACCTTTCGACCGACCGGCTTGGGAGTCCCACGATACCGAACGAAAAGCAAAGAGACAGCCACCTGCCGACGCATGCGCGGGGTACGCTTCGTCATAAGTGAAAGTGAGGGAGGGGGGGAGGGGGGGGGGAGGCCGGTGGAATACTTGAAGGATGCTGTTAGGATGTGACTCCCTCCTCCCTTAACCAGACGCGCAATCACTCCCATCCACAATTGGCGGCCATTTCGATATCTGTAATCAAAAAAGAGTTTCGTGGGAGGCAAGTGCTTATAACAAATAGCGGGGGTGGGGGGGGTCTCTTGCTTCGTCTAGTGCGGGAACTCTCTGTTTCTCTTCCTTTGTCTCTCGCTGCCTCTATCTTCTCGTCTGTCTGTTGCTCTGTCTGTCTATTAATATCTATCTATCTATCTATCTATCTCTATCTATCTATCTGTCTGTTTTTCTATCTATCTATCTCACCGTTTTTTTTTCTCAGGATCTGAAGTTAGATTTGTCGACAATATTTCGAAAAAGTCTCTACTTATTTCTTTCTTCTTCTCTCTTCCTCTTATTCTCTCTCTCTCTCTCTCTCTCTCTCTCTCTCTCTCTCTCTCTCTCTCTCTCTCTCTCTCTCTCTCTCTCTCTCTCTCTCTCTCTCTCTCTCTGTCTCTCTCCCTGTGTGTGTGTGTGTGTGTGTGTGTGTGTGTGTGTGTGTGTGTGTGTGTGTGTGTGTGTGTGTGTGTGTGTGTGTGTGTGTGTGTGTGTGTCTGTGTGTGTGCCCCCACTCCCCCCTCTTTCTCTCTCTCTTCCTATGATCGTAAATACCGCTACACACAACGGTGCTAAGCAATAATAATGATAACAATAACTATGATAACGCTGAAAATAATGTAAAAAAGAAAAAAAACAATTAGTTATCATTATCTCAACAAGGTTATTGACGGTAACTACTTAACAACTCGAACGACCTTCTATAACTCTTTATCCATGTTATCTTCGCCTCCCCCCTACTACCCCTGCTTATCTTCTCCCCTCCTGCCCTCCTCCCCCCTTCCCCCTTCCTCCACCCCTCCCCCTGAGGCCCTCCACTTCCCCTCCCTTCCATCTTCCCAAATTCCCACCTCTATCTACCTCCTCTCCTTTTTCCCATTTCTTCTTAAAGCCTTTCAATATCGGAATATAACGAGTATATATATATATATATATATATATATATATATATATATATATATATATATATATATATATACACCCTCTCCTTTCTTCGCAATACCTCCTGACCTCCCACTCTTACCCCTTACCACCCCCCCTCTCTTCTGTTATTTTCAGCCACTCTTTTCAATGCCTTTTAACTCTTTCGCCTTTCCTCCCCTCCCTTCACCTTATTCCTCTTCCCTTTCCCTTTCCCCTTATCCCCTCTCCCTTTCCCCTTACCCCACCCACCCTTTCCTTCCCCTCCCACCCCCTCCCATTCCCATCCTATCCCCTCCCCTCCCCCCTCCTACAAGGTACTTTACACAAAATAGCTCTTTGCGTGAATGATTTATTTACAGACGTTGAAATGCTTAGAAGAGACCGTGGTATATGTTGTGTGAAGGTCCGTGGGATTTTGGGGGGAATTTGTTTTCTTTCTTGTTGTTGTTGTTGTTTTTTTTTGTCTTTTTCTAGTTATTCAGTTTTGTTGTCGTTGTGGTTGTTGTTGAAGGATTTATGTATCTTTTTTCATTTTG
>NC_091573.1:14433750-14438750 GCF_042767895.1 Penaeus vannamei | reverse complement strand
TTGTCCATATTCTTTTTCTTTTTTTTAGTTTGCCGTAATTTATGATAATTGCTTCGCTAAGTGTGGACATTTTATTTATAAGGAGGCTTTAGGAAAGGAGATTATTGAACGAGTGTGTCTGTGCTCATGAACTTTTTATGTTTTTTTGTGTATTCATATGTACGTCTGTATCATTATATGTGCACATGAAAGTCGATGTAAACAAAAGAGTATGTATGTCTGTGTGTAATAATATAATGTGTAAAGAATGTGTAAAATTCATCTTGAGAGAGAGAAAAAAGAGTGTGAATGTGTTCGATTCGGTGCATTCGAGTCCCGCAGTGTGACAATCATGTTCTCTCTGTGCCATAGATCAGACGGAAGCCAGAGCGATGTTGTGAATAAAAAAGAAAATGCATAAACAATGCTGAAAGTATCATCAAAGAGATAAGTTCATTCATAAAACTACATTTGAAAAGGCTAATAACATTTTCAGTAATACACTAACAATGGCACATCCACGCAAGTACAAAGAATGTCGAGTACATAAAATGAACACATATTCACATGCACACATTAACAATCATGTCATTTCTTTGTGTTTCTCATTCATCATCAGTTTTATTCTTCCATCTTCGTTGTCTCCTATCTACTCTTTTCACTTTTTTCTCTATTTCTTCTTTTACTTTGTGATTTTCTTATGAACTGTATTTCATCCATCTCTTCTCTCTCTTTTCTGAATATTTCTTCGATTTCTGCTAATTTAGATGTTTCTCTTTATTTTCTTCCTCCGCCCTTTTCTTCCTTCTCCACATCATCTTCTTCCTCCTCCTCCTCTTTCTCCTCCACATCCTCCTTCTCCTCCTCTTCCTCCTCCTCCACATCCTCTTTTTCCTCCTCCTCTTCCTCCTCCTCCACATCCTCCTTCTTCCTCCTTTTCTCCTTCTTCCTCTTCTTCCATCTTCTTCTCCTTCTTCCTCCTCTTCCCTCTTCTTCTCCTTCTTCCCCCCATCCTAATTTGTGCCTCAGCCTTCTCCTCTTCCCCCCTCATCTTCCCCTTCCCTTTAACTCAGATCCATCCCGACTATATTCCTATTTTCCTAAAATTCGCTTCTCCCCTCTTCCTTCCTTCGTTTTTCCTTCCCTTCCTTCTTGTCTCTCTTCGTCCCCATCCTCTGGCATTTTCCCCTTCGTCTGGTCTGTATGAGTCGCTGTGTATATATTTTATTCTGGTAATAAAATATGACTTTGTATCCGGTTTATAATTTGTTCCTCAGTAAGCCACTTTATTAATCCTTTTTAAGAAAATAACAATAAGATACGATATTGATGGAAATGGTGATGTCAGTGATAAACGATGATGATGATAATCATTAACAATGGTATTACAGCTGTTCATAATGATAATAATGATATTAATGAAGGAATGGTTATGATATGATGATAGCGAAGCATTGCCGATGCAATGGTGATGATAAGATAAGAACAACAAAATAACGATAAACGAAGTGATAATAACGAAATAATGATAATGATGCAATAATGATTATAAAACAAGAACAACAAAATAACGATAAAAAGAAGTGGTAATAACCATATAATGATAATGATGCAATAATGATAATAAAATAACAACAAAATAACAATAACGGAACGATAATAACGAAATAATAACAATGACAATGAAATATCAACACCAGTGAAAGTACAGCATATAAACGGAAAAAATCACCACCAGCGTCTGCCTAACTTTCTCTACCATGAGTTGGCGTCGCACAATAATAGGCCTCATTACAGCGCTCTTGAAAATCTTTATAAATCATTTCGTTAGGCTGGCTTGTCGTGCGCATCGCGAGAGGCACTTTCCCTGATTGTGTGACGTCATCGATATGCTGGCTGAGTCCGTGGGTCTGCTTGGCGGTACGCGGAGGGGGGGGTTGGGGGTACGCGGAGGCACGGAATACAACCTATGTATTCAAAACAGATATGTGTCTCTCTATCTGCATATTCATCTTTCTATGCATATGTGCACGCACACACACACACACACACACACACACACACACACACACACACACACACACACACACACACACACACACACACATATATATATATATATATATATATATATATATAGAGAGAGAGAGAGAGAGAGAGAGAGAGAGAGAGAGAGAGAGAGAGAGAGAGAGAGAGAGAGAGAGAGAGAGAGAGAGAGAGAGAGAGAGAGAAATAAAGAGAGAGAGAGAGAAAGTATATAAATATGTATACACACACAGATATATATGCATGTGTGTATATATATACTTACATACACACGCACACATATACCCACATATACACACACACGGATATATGTGTCTGTGTATGTGTGCTTATTCATGAATAAAGTAATATCTCAAAAAACAAAAAAACAAGGAACAAAGATTAAAAAACTCTCCGCTATCTCGACTTTAACGAATCATAAATACCAGAGTATGATACAGATGTTTACTGAATACCATCAATGGAACATGAAATATAGACATACATAAAATTACGGGTATATATCCACGGTAGGAATCCACAATGAAACCACCGAAATAAGAAGGCTCGAAAGTATAAGGAAGTAGTTATGAAATGCAACTGCGCCCCGATTTTGCCTTAATTGGCCATAAAGAGGAACCGCGGATTCGTATAACGGTCTCACGAACCGCTGAAAAACCGCACGTGGCCGGTCGGAGGCTGCGTTGCCCTTGAACCTCCACCGAACTAGACTGATGTGCAGACGTACAGATACACACTTACATACACACACACATATACACATACACACACTTATATATAGTGTATATATACATATATGTATGCATGTATGTATATAATGTGTATATATATGTACATATATGTATATCAATACACACACACACACACACACACACACACACACACACACACACACACACACACACACACACACATATATATATATATATATATATATATATATATATATATATATATATATATATATATATATATATATATTATAGATAGATAGATAGATATGCGCATGTATATGCATGTATGTATATATATATGCCTATATGCACATTCATATTCATGTATATATATATATATAGTAAAGGAGGTTTTTACTACATCTGAGAGTACTCTGCCGGGTTGTGAGTTTCCCCTGTGCTGGCTGGCTGCTGTGGGTTGAGCTTATGTTGAGCTCTTACGGGCAAGGCGGCTGGTCTCGCAGTCGGCCCAGGACTTTGCTTGTCATTTACGCAGGGAGATTCTCGCTGTGGAGGTGGAGTGATGGTTGCTGGTTATGACCATGGTTGTGATTTATATATATATATATATATATATATATATATATATATATATATATATATATATATATATATATATATATACATGTGTGTGTGTGTGTGTGTGTGTGTGTGTGTGTGTGTGTGTGTGTGTGTGTGTGTGTGTGTGTGTATGTGTGCATACATAAATACACACGAACACGCTCGGTCACACACACAGATACACACACACACATAAAAATATACATGTGTGTGTGTGTATGTGCGTGTATGTGTATGTATGAATGTATACACATGTATATATATATATATATATATATATATATATATATATATATATATATATATATATATATATATATGTTGCATTAGCCATACATATATGTGTGTGTGTGTGCATGCACGTGTATGTACGTTCATGTATGTTTGTAATATGTATGTATGTCTGATTATACACAATACACATGGCAATCCATCAGACTTGTGATGATTTAAGAACAAAACAAAAGGTCAGCCAATTTGCCTGTAGATGTCAACCGGATGTCATCAGTTCTTCTATATAAATAATATCACTACTATTACCTCTAAAATCCAAGAGATTTTGTATCTGATTTACCCATAAATGGAATGAAATACACCATAGAAGACACCAGGAAATTCGTTTAGTCACATAATTCTATATGATACGATTTTGTCATGGTCGAGGCAAGGTCGGACTACGGAACAACTAAAATAATATATTCCCTTGTTCGTTCCTTCATTTCGTATTCCCTTCATGTATTTAGAATATCTAAATTATCATTAAACATCACTTCACGGTCTAGTCAAAAACTCACAATGTCAAGATTTCTAGAGCGAAACACAAGCCAATTTCTAGCACAAAAATATGAACACATTCCAAATTTCAAGTTACAAGTACCCACAAATCCTTCAGATACGATGTACAGAAGTAATAAGGCTTTTAACCCCCTGTCTTTAAGCCCTGACGCCATCCCAGAAGACTGTAATACATGATGAGTCTTGAGAATAGAATTGTCTCCCGTGAAGCTCCATTTTCTCTTACACTCTCAAGTACGGTTAACCACAAGGTCGAGTGGGCATGAGTCAGCACATTCGCGAAACAACCGTTATAGGGTAGTTGAGGATTATACGCGATTCGCTACGTTGTGCAAATGAATCTAATGGAAATGATTTGAGATTTTTTTTCTTTTCTTTTCTTTGCCTGTTATAGCGTAATTTTTTTTGGGGGGAAAGCCCTTTTCTCCCATCTCTCTATTAATCTGTCTATATCACTATCTCTCTATATATCAATCTATCTCACTATTTCTCTGTGCATCAGATTATCTCACTATCTCTCAATATATCCATCTATCTCACTATCTCTATATATCCATCTATCTCTCTATTTCTTTATATATCCATCTCACTTTCTCTCTATATATCCATCTATCTCACTATCTATCTATGTATCCATCTATCTCTCTATCTATGTATCCATCTATATCACTCTCTATATATCCATCTATCTCGCTATCTCTCCATCTCTCCATCTATCTCACTGTCTCTCTATTTATTCATCTATCTCACTATCTATCTATGTATCTGTATCTCACTATCTCTATATATCCATCTATCTCACTATCTCTCTATATATATCCATCTCGCTCACTATCTCTATGTATCCATTTATCTCACTATCTCTCTATAAATCCATCTCTCTCA
>NC_091573.1:14411250-14421250 GCF_042767895.1 Penaeus vannamei | reverse complement strand
AGAGGTTTGCTCAATCGTCCTTAATCAAATAAGGCGATCTTTCATTACGTGAATTGCGTGTTCGGAAACAAGTGAATGCAGCCACATACGTAATGATAATAATGAAACATTACTTTGACAGCTTTATGGCCACTATTCGCTTGTATGAATTACAATTCTCTTTCACTCTACCACCCACCCCTCACACACACGAGCGCACGCACAAACACACATGCATATAAATGTGTGTATGTATGTATGTGTATATATAAATGTATGTATATATATATATATATATATATATATATATATATATATATACACACATGTATTGTGTGTGTATGTGTGTATACATATGAATATACATATGTATATATATGTGTATATATATATATATATATATATATATATATATATATATATATATGTATGTATATGTATATATATATATATAAATGTATGTATATATATATGTATGTATATATATATTGTAAGGTATACTCCCGACTTAATGCCAGGTACCAATCCGTATAGAGGAGCCCGAATTATCTCCCGTGAGGCAGGAGAGGCTTAGGGACCAAGTGAGATCAGGGGTCCCGTTCACTCCTCTTGAAATAAAAAAAAATGTTGAAGAGAATCTATTTAGGGTGTTGCTTTTCCTTCTCTAGAGTCCTTCCGCAATAGAACGAGGAGAGAATGAGCGAGAGAACGAGGAGAGAATGAGCGAGAGAACGAGGAGAGAATGAGCGAGAGAACGAGGTGAGAATGAGCGAGAGAACGAGGTGAGAATGAGCGAGAGAACGAGAGAGAATGAGCGAGAGAACGAGAGAGAATGAGCGAGAGAACGAGAGAGAATGAGCGAAAGAACGAGGAGAGAACGAGCGAGAGAATGAGCGAGAGAACGAGGAGAGAATGAGCGAGAGAACGAGGAGAGAATGAGCGAGAGAACGAGGAGAGAATGAGCGAGAGAACGAGGAGAGAATGAGCGAAAGAACGAGGAGAGAATGAGCGAGAGAACGAGGAGAGAACGAGCGAGAGAATGAGCGAGAGAACGAGGAGAGAATGAGCGAGAGAACGAGGAGAGAATGAACGAGAGAACGAGGAGAGAATGAGCGAGAGAACGAGGAGAGAATGAGCGAGAGAACGAGGAGAGAATGAGCGAGAGAACGAGGAGAGAATGAGCGAGAGAACGAGGAGAGAATGAGCGAGAGAACGAGGAGAGAATGAGCGAGAGAACGAGGAGAGAATGAGCGAGAGAACGAGGAGAGAACGAGGAGAGAACGAGGAGAGAATGAGCGAGAGAACGAGAAGAGAATGAGCGAGAGAACGAGGAGAGAATGAGCGAGAGAACGAGGAGAGAATGAGCGAGAGAACGAGGAGAGAATGAGCGAGAGAACGAGGCGAGAATGAGCGAGAGAACGAGGCGAGAATGAGCGAGAGAACGAGGCGAGAATGAGCGAGAGAACGAGGAGAGAATGAGCGAGAGAACGAGGCGAGAATGAGCGAGGGAACGAGGAGAAAATGAGCGAGAGAACGAGGAGAGAATGAGCGAGAGAACGAGGAGAGAATGAGCGAGAGAACGAGGAGAGAATGAGCGAGAGACGAGGAGAGAATGAGCGAAAGAACGAGGAGAGAATGAGCGAGAGAACGGGGAGAGAATGAGCGAGAGAACGAGGAGAGAATGAGCGAGAGAACGAGGAGAGAATGAGCGAGAGAACGAGGAGAGAATGAGCGAGAGAACGAGGAGAAAATGAAAAGAGAACGAGTCAGGGTTAGAGTAGAGTAGAGTAGAATCAGAGTAAAAGTTGATTAAAAGTATGGTAAAAAAAATAATTCCTACGTAAAATGAAAGGCAGACATTAAAAAAAGGAAATATTACGTTAAAACAAAACAAAAATGAGCACCAACACTTGCTGCAACATTACTGTTAAAAAAAATATTAAAAGGAAACTTGAAAAATAAAACGTGAATTAAAAGTTAAATGAGCATCACTGGGTATATACTGTCACTTGGCTTCGTCTGTATTTACGCCTTGTCTGCCTTTATCACTGCAATAAATGGTTCACGTCCAGCTTTAATAGTACCTAGGCAAGTAACACAACGGGGTCAGTACAACCTGAGATTTTGGCTGCTGCAGAGAGGGGGATGGAAACGCGACAAAGTTCCAGTTGACACTGTTTATTGTTTCACGTCCTGGAGGCTCCAGGATCCGTGACGTCACGGAACGACGAAACATCTTTATACATATAAAATAATAAATACAGATAAAATACACAATTATGATAAAATGATTCATAAAACAAAATTATTACTAAAAATTATGTTAAAGGCTTACCAATTGCAGAAATAAGAAAGATTAGGAATAATCGATAAAACATTCAAATGATGAAGCAGAAAAAAAATTAAAACCTAAGAAATTCTATAAGACATGGAAAGTAATTAAAATAATAAAATAACACCCTGTACCACATTAGTAAAATAGATTAAAGAAAATAAGAACATGTAAAAAAAAAAGAAATACGTCATGGGAGTGATAAACCCTCGACTAATTTATAAAACTGGCAAATCAAGATTTCAGATGTTCTAAAATGTATAAAAACAAAATAAAACTGCTAGAAAAATATATATCTTCAGAGGAAGTAAAAGATGTAAAACAAATAAAAATCAAGAAAAAAAAATGCAACGTCATGTCTCAATCAGAAATACTGATAACTTAATTCGGGGAGGTCACAACTGGATTTAGAAATTAAATAAAATAAAAACGCAATCAAAAATACTGAACTAAAAGTGGGATCCATAAAACCAACAACTGCAACATTAATGTAAACATAACGAGGGGAAAGAAAACGGGCTTAGGGGGAACCATAGAAGTCACGCGCAGGTGACAAGTGCGCACACGTGTCGCAGGAAGAGTGCCAACTGGAGTGCCACGCCCTCTTGGTAATTAATACACTTCACAATCCTCCCATGCCTTGGGTCGGAGTGGTCAGCGGAGACAGCCTGAAACAAAATCAAAGATTGGCCTGAGCCCCGTTACTTGCCTTTACAACATAAAACGTGGACAGCCAGACGTGTCCACAAGCAGAAGGCAGCAAAAAAAACAAACAGACAAAATACATTACAACAAAATAACTCAGAGTAGATCAGCTCCAGCATCTGCAGCTCCTCGAGCGACGCCACAGGCCTCTGCTTCCCGTACCATGGACGTCAGCATGGCAACCCAGTGATCATCTGGGTTAGGGGCCTCAGCATCATCATCGTCCCTATCCTCGACTTCCTCGTCGTCTTCGACCTCGTCGTCAGCAGCATATGAAAGCTCGGCTGGTGCATAGTAAGCTTTCAAGTGATTCAGATGAGCCTTCATCTGGACTTCGGTGGTGACGTCTTGGATCTCAAAGGACACCGGTCCTAGTCGTTTCAGGATACGTGCAGGGCCGCGCCATTTCCCTGTGAGAGGAGGAAGACCTCCCATACGATGGCGGTGCTCATAGTACCACACAAGGGCACCTTCGGTAGGCTGAAACTCCACTTTCTTGCCACGGTCATAGTACCTCCCGTAGATTCGGCGCGCTTCCTTAGAGGCTTCTACAGCTGCGCGACGGGCTTCCTGAAGGCGCTCCTGGAGCTTGGTGTTTTCGTCGAAGACAGCTTCATTGGTGAGGCCGACAGGAAAGTTGGCATGCCTGCCGGTAAGCAGGTAGAGAGGCTGTTCACCAGTAGTGCGGTGGATGGCCGAGTTGATTTGCAGGCGTAGCTCAGGAACAAATTGATGCCACACTCTTGGGCGATTGTTTACTAGGGCAGTGAGGGCTGACTTAACGACACGGTTAGTCCTTTCCACCATGCCATTTGCTTGTGGATGATACCGGATCGTATAATGATTTGTTGCATGCATTAGTTTGGTGAGTTCTTGAAAGAGATTGCTGGTGAACTGAACTCCGTTGTCAGTCTGAATAACTCTGGGCGGGCCAAAGATAGTGACCCAATTGGTCCATGAATGCTCGGTGGACAGCTGCTGCGGTGGTTCTTCGAAGCGGAACAATCTGCAAATAGCGGGAGTGTTGGTCTAATATGGATAGAGCCCAGCGAACTGGCACACTAGGACCAAAATCCATTATGTCCATTGATACCCTTTCCAAAGGAAACTGTGCTAATGGCGTGTCTGCCATGGGGACCTTCTGTGCATTGCCTCTAGATTGCTGACAGGCCACACAGCTTTCGACATATCTACGGGCATCTCTCAGCATGTTTGGCCAATAAAACATGGACCTCGCATTTTGGAATGTCCGATGTACACCTGGATGTGAAGCGAGGGGAGGCAGGTGTGATGCCTTCAACGCAGAGTTCTTGAGGCTTTCCGGCACGACCAACTGGTAGCAGATTCGGTCTGAGAGGTGTTTCAGCCGATATAGTACACCGTCTTTCAACTCGAAGTCATTCAAGGGCAGTGGTAGTTTCTTCTTAGGAAGTGTTCCATCCGTTAAGTACCGTCGAATGTCAGCCAGTTGAGGGTCAGCTCCTTGTTCTTCTGCCAACTTTTCAGGGGAAAGCTCAGTGATAGTTAGCTTGGCAACCTGTCGAGAGAGCAAGTCGGGAACACAGTTTGCAGGCCCTTCTTTGTATCGGATGGTAAAGTTGTAGAAGGATAAGTCATGTGCAAAACGAGTCATCCTAGGGGATTTGGTCTTCCGGGAGAAAACGTATACAAGCGGGCGGTGATCGGTGTATACTATGAAGTGGCGTCCATAGAGATAGGAGTCAAACACCCGAACACCTTCCACAACAGCTAGGGCTTCAAGGTCAATTGCAGGATATCGAGACTCAGGATCACGCAATTTCCTGCTGTAGTAGGCTATGGCATGTGGAATTTGCTGGTTGTCTCTCTGGATCAGGCATGCCCCCAAGGCTATACTGGATGCATCAGTGTGAAGCTCGAATTCCCGATTGAAGTCGGGTTGACGCAGGATAGGTGCTGAAGTGAGCTTCTCTTTGAGGGTGTTGAAGGCAGCTTGTTGTTTTGGACCCCAATTCCAGGCTTGTCCCTTCTTTAGGAGGAGATGTAGAGGCGAGGCAATGGTTGCATACCCTGGGATGTGCTTCCTAAAGAAGCCAGTAGCTCCTAAGAAACGGCGAACTTCTCTCACAGTGCGGGGTGGTGGCGTCTTGGAGATGGCTACCACTTTCTCACGGTTGGGCGACACACCCTCTGGGGAGATGGTAAAGCCCAAAAAGTCTATGGTGGTAGCTGCAAATTGGCACTTTTGGAGGTTCAGCTTCAGACCCGCCATAGTTAGGAGCTGCAGTGTCTCATCAAGATCTTTGAGGTGTTGAGAGAAGCTTCGGCTGTATACTATTACATCATCAAGGTATGCAAGTGTATGACGCCCCAGCACAGATGATAGGACAAGGTTCATTGTTCGCTGGAACGTTGTTGGTGCCGTGGACAATCCAAAGGGGAGTCTCCTGAACTGAAAGAGGCGGTAGCCGTCAGAGAAGGCAGTCTTTGGTCTGTCTGACTCCTCTACTTCGACGCTCCAGTAGGCCGCCCTAGCATCCAGGGTAGTGAAAATGTTCATTGGCCCCAGCTCGTCGATCATCTCACTAATATGGGGCAGTGGGTAGGCGTCCCGTTTGGTTACTGAGTTGAGTCCGCGATAGTCGACACAGAAGCGCAGTGTACCCCCCTTCTTCTTTACGAGGACTACCGGGCTTAGCCAGGGCGATGTTGATGGCTCAATTACACCAGCATGGAGCATGGAGTCACACTGCTCCTTGATGGTCTGGCGTGTCGACTGAGGCAGCCTCCATTGTCGATTGCAGACTGGGTTGGCATCACCAGTCTCAATCTTGTGCTTGATGCCAGGCACTAAGCCAACTGTCCCTTCATCACCATCAAAAAGATCCTTGTAACGACTGAGCAAGCCTGTGAGCTCAAGGCGTTGGTCTTCTTCCAGATGGGCAAGGTTCAAGGAAAGGCGGTCGCTGTTGTCTCCAAATGCCTTAGATCCTAAGGATTCTGCAGCTTCAATTGTAGCAAGAGCGAATGAGGGTGGTAATTCAGCATCGAGAATGTCCAAGTCACTGCAACCAAAGTCCTGTACTCCATAAAAGCTGTCAAAGTCATCATCTTCCCACTCAAACTCTCCGTCCTCAAGCATGTCGCCCCCTTGAGAGCCTTCCTCAAAGGCGTTATTGCTGGTCCTGGCAGCAGGTTCCACAGGTGGGTCTTGAGGTGGTAGGTCTGATGAGTCAGTGGCGTATACAGCTTCTATGTATTCTGCCGTGCCTAGGCGAGTTCCGTTGTGGAGGATGAGTGGCCGAGAAGAAGGATTCACAGCCCACACCTGACATTGTCGTTCCTTGACTGTGGTGATGGAGTATGGTAAGTTGAGGGCCTCTGCAACTGCTGGAGTCACCAGGATGTCACCATTGGTAGGACCAGTACGCGCAACACAACCATGCAGGAAACAGCCAGAGTGGGGTGGGATCTCTGTACGCTGGATGAAGTGCACTTCAGCTTCCACTCGAGGCTTCTGTCCCTGATCAATGAGTGGAACCTTTTCCTTGTTAATCTCAGCACCTACACTGGCAACCTTCTGTGTTGTTGGCAGGATGTCGGTGCTTGTGACAGGACAGACTCCAAGGGACTGGTGGTCGGTGTACACGACTGCAAAGCTCCTCCCCTCGAGAACAAGGACAGCCTTATTTGTGGTGGCACAGTGAGAAAGAGCGAAGTCAAGTCGTCGAAGAAGATCCATTCCTATGAGAATGTCGCCTGGAAAGGAGATGTCAGCTTCGGCAACTTGGTGAGAGACGGTAAGATCATCATCCAGGTGGAAAGGAAGGGTCAGCTCCGAGGTAACATGAAGAGGCTGGCCTGTCACCCCTCGAAGTATCTTTGAGGAACTTCTGCTTCGAGGTCTATGACTGGTATCCATCAGGATGGCAGCAGAAGATTTAACAAGGGTGGCTTCAGATCCGGTGTCGATGAAACATAATGTCGTCCTGCCATTAACACTGAGTTCCACGAGAGGTCTTCCCGTAGAACCCATTGCACTCACCACGCTGATCATTGACTCCGTCTGTGTGCTGGTTGTAGTTCCTGCTCCCTGCTGCAATGCTGCCAGTTGGGCTGGGAGCTCTACCATTCTGGCCAATCTGAAAGGGACATTCCCGGGCTAAATGTCCAATCCTCCGACAACGAAAACAAGTCAAGCTTCTGGTGGCTGTGGCTCTCATTGCGGCTGCTGCTGCTGCACGACAATCTGAAGTTCGGTGGTGGTGGCTGTGATGGAAGTTGCACCATTGGGTTGGAGCAGGGTGTGATGGCATCACCTCATCTTGCTCAGTTGAAACAGGACAGGAGTACAAGTCACGGTTGCGAGGTGGACGGTCTGGGTAGTGACGTCTCTCCAAATGGTCACCCACAGGCAAGTCATTCAGAGACTGGTGGCGTGTAGTCGATTCCCTATGCCTTATACCATTTCGGGAATTCCAGACTCTTTGTGCAGCCTCGGCAAGTCTAGAGGGTGGGCAGTCTTCCTTTAGGGCAAGGAAATCCCTGAGCCAAGGTGGAATCCCAGACAGGAATACACGACGTATCAGCTCTGAGGGGTCACCTATGGCTTCCTTATGGTCCCGGTATCCTTGGTAAACCGAACCCTCCAGCTGTTGGTAGAAGTCCATGGGAGCCTGTCCTGCACTCATTTTGTTCTCATAGAGGACCTTGTAAAAATCGGCTGCTGTATAAGTTCCTCGAAACTTGGTCCGTAATGCTGTTTTGAAGGTGTCCCAGTCTTGCATGTAATCAAAGAGTGGAGAATTGATTATGAGGTCTGCTGGGCCTCGGCAATTTGCACGCGCAGCTTGAATGAAGGCTTCACTTGTTGGTGGTTTTACCAAGTTTTCTATGGAGCGTACCCAGCCTTCAATCTCTTGGTTTTTCTTCAAAGGGTTTGATGCTGACGTATCCCCCTTGAAGTGAGGGATGGATTCCCGCGCGAGGACATAGGACACATTTTGGGCTGTCCCCAGGGGCAAGGTGGATCTCCCAAATGGAGGTTGGCAAAATGAAGGAGCACTCGCATTACCTGAAACATGTTCTCGTGGTACACGTTCTGGCGTAGGTGGTCGGCTACGTGGAAGAGGTTGGGGTAGATCACGGTATGTCCCATGTTCTCGCCTAGAAAGCTGAGGTGCTGGTAACTGGGAGGATCTTGCCTGATTCCTCCTCCTTTCTTCCTCAAGCTCCCTTTCCTTTTCTTCAAGCTGTCGTCGTAGCCTGGCAATCTGTCCATCTCTACCTTGCTCTTCCCGAGGAGGTCTTGGACTGAGATTCAGAGCTTCCCCTGGGTTGGGCTGACCAGCCATTACATTTTGGTTAGGCACTCCCTCCTGCTGACTGGTCACTTCTGCCTGCTGACTGGTCACTTCCACCTGCTGACCCGATGCCTCTTCTTGCCTAGCAAGCCGCTCGGCGAACTGGTGGGTCTGCGCCTTCACATCCTTCAAGTCCCTAGATAAGGCCTCGATCTTCTCCAGGATTTCCGTAAACAGAGTCATCTCACGGTCCATCACTAGCACGGCTTGCCTTACTTCAGGGTTTGACCCGTGAACAACGACTGGAGGTTGTTCTGCAGAGGGTCCTGGCACCGGTGACGAAGCACGCGAACTGGGCTGACTCAATGACTGGGCTTTCTTACTCCGAGTATGTCTCTCTTGCTTTCCGGGCATGGCCTAGACAATGGGCATGATATGCCAATCACACTGAACACAAATGACACTATACTGGGCAACACCGAACACGGGGCAACACCGAACACGGGGCAACACCGAACACGGGGCAACACCGAACACGGGGCAACACCGAACACGGGGCAACACCGAACACGGGGCAACACCGAACACGGGGCAACACCGAACACGGGGCAACACCGAACACGGGGCAACACCGAACACGGGGCAACACCGAACACAAGGTAATACAAAACACGCACTTAACACGGGCACTTAACACAGGGCACTTAACACAAGGTAATACAAAACACGCACTTGACACAGGGCGCTTAACACATGGTGCTTAACACATGGTATTTAACACAAGGTAGTACAAAACACAGGCAGATACATTGAACGAAGTCATTCAGTAACTCTGAAACACACAGTTGTTGAACACAGTTTATCTGTTAAACTGTAAGGCATTAGAACATGGACATGGGAAATATATACAGTGTCCCTATGCCTAACGAGAGCCAAGGTCACTACTAGCTGGGCGAGCGGGCATTAGTTCATGTAACTATCTCTGCAAGAGATATGATTAAGCTGAAATAAATGGGTGCCGCTCTTGAACACTACAGATACACAATATTCATAAAACAAGGCTCTCCAAAAGTCCTCTTAAGAGGCTACAAACAAGGTTGACATAACCTAACGGAAAGTAGCTAAATGTGCTGGACGTAATTGCTGGAAGGACTCTAGCAAGACAGCAAACCTCCCGCCGCTGCCACCAAAATTTATATCTGTGTTGTAAGGTATACTCCTGGCTTAATGCCAGGTACCAATCCGTATAGAGGAGCCCGAATTATCTCCCGTGAGGCAGGAGAGGCTTAGGGACCAAGTGAGATCAGGGGTCCCGTTTACTCCTCTTGAAATAAAAAAAAATGTTGAAGAGAATCTATTCAGGGTGTTGCTTTTCCTTCTCTAGAGTCCTTCCGCAATAGAACGAGGAGAGAATGAGCGAGAGAACGAGGAGAGAATGAGCGAGAGAACGAGGAGAGAATGAGCGAGAGAACGAGGAGAGAATGAGCGAGAGAACGAGGAGAGAATGAGCGAGAGAACGAGGAGAGAATGAGCGAGAGAACGAGGAGAGAACGAGGAGAGAACGAGGAGAGAATGAGCGAGAGAACGAGGAGAGAATGAGCGAGAGAACGAGGAGAGAATGAGCGAGAGAACGAGGAGAGAATGAGCGAGAGAACGAGGAGAGAATGAGCGAGAGAACGAGGCGAGAATGAGCGAGAGAACG
>NC_091573.1:14398750-14401250 GCF_042767895.1 Penaeus vannamei | reverse complement strand
TATCCAGCGCTTGCAAAAGGTGATGATAAAGAACGTAATAATGATAATGATAAAATAACAATAATAATGGCAATGATAATAAAAATAACAAAATGATTATGATAATAAAAATAATAATAATGGTAATGATAATAATAATGGTTATGATAATGATAGTGGTTATGAAAATAATAATAATAACGATAATAATAATAATGATGATGATAATGGTAATAATAATGATGATAATAATGGTAATAATGATGATGATAATAATACTAATAATAATCATGATTATAATAAAGACAATAAAGGTAATAATGATGATAATACTTACCCCTATGGCCTTGGCAATGAGGGTAAGTGATGCAACAAAAATATTCATATTGAAGAATTACATTGGAAATAACAATAACAACAATAACAATAGTAGTAGTAGTAGTGGTAGTAATTCAAGCGCCAACTAGTTCAAGTTGTCCTTATCTCGCAAGGCAAATGAATCCTTTTAAAATTCCTTTATCCGGATCCTGATTCGGATCACCACCTAAATTTAAGAGCGTCTAAGTTGGACTGAGACGTAAGAAAAAAAAATCTGTTCATAACACTTCGAGTCATCCCGCTAACCAACTAACAAACAAACCAACGCTACTGAAAACCACCTCAGCGGTGGGAATAATAATAGCAACAACAATGGTAATGATAATAACAATAATAATGATTATGGAAAACGATAACAATAAAATAATATAAAACGATAACAACGATAATGATAACGACAATAACAATAAGGAAAATTTATCATCATATCAGCGGTATTAATATTTACACACGTCCTCAAAAAGCCAAATTACAACCATTAATCTTGTACTTAAGATCCCCAATCATCATTTTTCTTCAGCATAAGAAATACAGCACCCAACTTTTTACGATGCTTTGCGCACGTACGAGAAAGTACAGTCTACCCTCGCCTCCAGGCATTAGAAACCGCATGATAGAAAACGGGGTGTTAAAGACATTACATGGTGTGGTGGCTCTATATATATTGCCTTTTCACGTGTATTAATGGAGAGAGGGTGTGAGGCAGATGGCGGAAAGGTTGGTGGATTGAAAACGGGAGGGGAAGGGGGTGGGGGTTATGAGAGTGGGGGTGGGAGGGAGGGGAAAGGGGATGGGGGGGAGGGGAAGGGAAGGGTGTCTTGACAATGTGTGGGAGGGAGGGGAAGGGAAGGAGGGAAGGGGGAGAGGAGTGTCAGGAAAATGAATGGGAGGGGAGAGGGGAGGGGAGGGGGTGGGAGGGAAGGAGGGTGGGAAAGGTTGTGGGGGTGGGAGGGAAAGAGTTAAATGGATAGAAGTTGACAGACAGATAAATAGGTAGTTTGAAAGAAAGAAAGAGAGAGAGAGAGAGAGAGAGAGAGAGAGAGAGACAAAGAGACAGAGACAGGTAGATAGACAGAAATGAAAAAGACGAAAGGAAAAGAAAAAGAGAAACACAAAAACGCCCGCCACTTTCCCGACCGACCTCGTTATTATGAACCCACCTGTCTTTCCTTCATTTTCAAGCAACAAAAACGAAAAACAAAAGCACAGTTTTTACTTTAATCAATTTATATTTTATTTTCTTACTACCTTTTGTCAGAATCAACAATCTAAAGTATATTTTAACACAAGGAGACCATTCTTTGTGTGGTTGTTATTCCAGAACCTTTCACCCCACCCCCCAAAAAAAGTCGTTATCACAATAGAATTTGTTGTTATCTTCCAGGTTATAACATTACGTAAAATGGTAGTTGTGTTGTTGGTACCTTCATTATCACTGGTATCTTTCTCATTACAATTGATTTTGTCGTACTTATATATTATCAATATTCCTATCGTTATTGGTATAGTTAAGACCATTGGCATCATTAATATTTTTTGCATTATTTCTACAATTATTATTGTCTTAATCTGCAATAGCATTATGATTGTCATTGCTAATTGTATGATTGTTTTTATCATTACAATTCACCATCATTAGAATTACTATTATCATTATAACGATATTAACAATTATGACGATAATGATGATGATGATGATGATGATGATGAAAAGGATAATACTGATAACAATAATTTTAATGAAAAGGATAATACTGATAACAATAATGATAATGAAAAGGATAATACTGATAACAATAATGATAATGAAAAGGATAATACTGATAACAATAATGATAATGAAAAGGATAATACTGATAACAATAATGATAATGAAAAGGATAATACTGATAACAATAATGATAATGAAAAGGATAATACTGATAACAATAATGATGATGATAATAATCATAAAAATAATAAAAAAGACAGAAAGAAAGAGAGAAACAGACAGCGAAAGAGAGAGATAAAGACAAAGAGAGAGGAAGAGAGAGGGAGAGATAACGAGAGATAGAGAGATAGAGAGAGTGAGATAGATAGATACAGAGAGAGAGAGAGAGAGAGAGAGAGAGAGAGAGAAGGAAAGGAGTGAAATACACATTTA
>NC_091573.1:14383750-14386250 GCF_042767895.1 Penaeus vannamei | reverse complement strand
TCCATAGTAATCTCTCCCTGACAAACTAACACAGATGAACTTTTTATCATGCTTTCTGCTGCCTCGACTTTCTCTTTGGTCATCTTCAAATTTGCTCCAGCTACTATGATTATACAATTTTCACCTGTAAGAGGAAATCACAGCATGCATTATGGTTCTTCTATGCAATGATGATCAAATGAAAATTAACATTTTCATATCTACAAGGACAGTGTCTATAATTGAGATTTTTTTAAACTTCAGAATTAATGGCAGGCTACCTTTAGCCAAGAGAATTCTGATTAAATATTATGTGTATACAATACTAAATAAAATCAAGAATAAGGATTTGACATATATCACAATATTTACTTAAACTCAGGTATTGTTTTGGACTACATTTGTCATGCAGAATAATGCTAGTAAAGTTACATTTAGCCATAATTATTATACCAAAAAACTTAATATTTAAAATAACTTTATCAGGTACTTTATTTCAATGCATCTACTGCATCAGATGCAGAAAATCTCATATTCTTTCAGATCTTCCAGATTTTTAAAGCAAAGTTTGTTTTATGGACAATGGCAAAGATGTAGAAGCTGAGGTACAGCAGGTTAAATTTAGAGTAGAATCTTATCTGTTTCAGTTGGAAAATTTATACATTCCAGTAGTAATGGGATTAAAAAAATGAATGAAAGAAAGACAGAAAGTGGGAGAGAAAGATCATGAATGAATGGGAAAGGAGAGAGAGAGAGGGAGAGAGAATTGAAGAATAAAAGAGAAAGAAAAAATAAGAGCGAATGAATGAAGAAATGAAAGAGAGACAAGTAAATAAATATAAATAAGTGTACATGTTTTATTCAAGATACATCCTTCAGTTTGAAACACTGCGTTAAAGAAATCATGTTACTCATCAGTAAATGAAAGAATGAAGGTGGAGCCTGCTGCTTCACCCAATTAGATACTTGTATTAATTCCCAATTTAGATTTGTTTCAAGGCTGGTAAAATTTTAATTAATTTTTCCATTTATCTTGCTCTCTTTGCTTCAGAGTATAAAAAAATCAATGTATCTATAGCAATTTTCTATAAAGTCTTACAAGACATACATCTGAACTTGCATACTTTTTTTTTTTTTTTTTTTTTTTTTTTTTTTTACTATAGCATGACCTTTAAAGTACTAATAAGTATTATACCTGAATCATCAACAGCAATGGGTGCTACTCCTGTTGCTGCATCTTTGGTCACTCCAACATGTGTTATATCAACTCCATTATCTTTAAAGTTCTGTAAGTAGTTCTGGCCGAAGGAGTCATCACCCACCTGTCAGAATACTGATTTATACATATCTTTCTCCATTACATTTTGTTCAAAACACTGTCTGTAAAATAAGTTTGACTCTTTATATATGATACCATATACACTGACTAATGCCATAATGTGTTTTGTTTTTAACAAAACACATATACAAACTGTATTTGTTTCCTTTTAATATTTAATATTGTAATTACAGTGCCTTGGTATATTATACAACTGCTTCTTGAGTAGTAAAAATATAAAAAATTTTAAAAATCATTCTTCAATCATATGACTTAAAAATTATCCTACTATCCTAAAGTAGAACCACAGAATGCATTATGCAGGAGCAACAACCATAAAATTAAACACAAAATAAAGTAGTAATAATCCATACCATTGCCACCATGGCTGTCGATGCACCAAGTCTCCTCGCAGCAATACATTGGTTGGCCCCTTTACCACCAAATCCAACACTAAACCGATGTCCATGGATTGTTTCACCCGGTTTGGGAAGCCTTGGGGTATAGCTGGAAGAATATGGATATATGTATAGTGTACATTCTAATGAAACTGATTCTATATGCAATGAGGACTACTGGAATAAAAGGTGTCTATGTTGTTATGGAGCTATGTCATCAATAAATACTTTTAATAACCTTTGCTACTAGACTGCAAGGACTGTGCATATTTAAAGATAATATAACTAGCTAATACAGTCTGGTAATAGAAAAGCTTCATGCTGCTGAAATAATGTATTTGGTATTGATGAGCCACTTAGGATGTTTAGAGTTTGGTACCAGAAAAGTTTCATGACACTAATACTAAAACATTTGCAACTGATGAATTATATACTTGTGATGTCTCCTGTCCATCTATAATAGTTTTAGTTTGCTGAAACCACTGTTATTGGCTCTCAACGCAAGGAAACGAATAATACCAGGGAAATCCAAAGTTAAAATTCAAACAGAATAAGATATACTATCAGACTATGTAGATATCACCTGCATCTTGACATGTAGTTTTTAAGTGATTTCACCTCCAATAATCCTTTGTATAAGAGTTATATTATGATTCCATGAAAACTAGCATTTGAGTCATTTGGCATCATGCAATGATTAAAAGCCTTTGTACCTTTATCTTCGGCAAAAGCAAGTAAACAAAGATAAACCTAGAAATGGTTTTGCATTTGACAATAATTTGCCAGCGATCTATACACACTGTCT
>NC_091573.1:14376250-14381250 GCF_042767895.1 Penaeus vannamei | reverse complement strand
TGGGAAAAGATAACACTTACTTTTAATGCAGATACGAGCGTGGTTGTTATCCCTCGCACTGTCGAAGAACTCCGCAAGTGTTGGATGAATCAGAGATACAGAGAGAAGCAAATTGCAGCGGCTGAAAGGTGATGAGGCAGTCATGAGCAGTAGTGCCTGGTGGTTTGTTATGGAGAGAGGAGATTGGCACTATCTGTCTCGCCTGTCAATCGGGGAGTTACTACATGACAGGAGAGGGAGCTGTCAAGTGTCAAACCATGAAAGAGTTCGATGTATTTCTTAACGTACTAGTGTTTTTTTTATAATTATAATAACCTCTTGTGTTGTGAATAGAATATCAGTTATTCTTATGGCAATGTTATTCTTTATCTTTTCAAGAAAAATTAATGTATTTTGTAAATGAACAACCAAGTCTTTATGTAAATCTGGGAGTCTGTGGATGTACTTGAGAGATATGTAACTTAAGATGTGAAAATAATATTCTTAGTAGTTTATGGTATACTTACACTACATTGTATAGGTTAATGAAAAATACTTCTTATGAACTATTAGGTAGACTTATCCATTTCAGTTTCAATATCTTTCACTGCTATCCATGAAACTTTATTAATGAATAAATAGATAAACAAATAGAAATAATTTTGGATTTTGTTTTATTGTTGTATGAATTATAACAGCCTTTGTTCCTATTATAATATTATTATTTCTGTTCTCTTTGGCATCAGACTAGCATAAATACTGACCAGTCCAGAGCAGATTAAAAATGAGTATGAATAGAAAAAGATTATATGTCAGACTATAGAAATCAATGTTGTACTGTAATGAGTTCTTTAATATAAGAATAAATTTTACACCACATAAATAGTATGATATGTGTGTGTGTGTGCACTGAAGGGATTCAAAGTAATTGATAAACATCAAGTTAAGAGCAAGAATAAAAATCACTGTTTTGTGATTACTATACAACTGATGTCTGATCCCTTCCATTACAGAAAGAGGCCCGATTGTCCACAGCAGTACGGGGAAAATCCAACTTCCCCAACGACTATGAATGTTGAGGTAGATCCTGTCATACTAAATCGTTCACCGGAACCTGTACAAAACTCTTGGGAGGATGACCTTAGCATCAAGAATGGTAGGAGGGATTTGTTCGTATAGAGATGTTCCAGTTTTCTCTTTTTGATTCTTATCCCTTTTCCTCGTCTCCCTGTCATTCTTAAGGTTCCACGTCTTATAAAGTTAACTTATTTGGTCAGCTTTATGTATGAGTGTGTGGGAATGTTATCAACAATGATCATGAAAATATCTCACTCACACACACACACACACACACACACACACACACACACACACACACACACACACACACACACACACACACACACACACACACACACACACACTCACACACACACACACACACACACACACACACACACACACACACACACACACACACACACACACACACACACACACTCACACACACACTCACACACACACTCACACACACACACACACACACACACACACACACACACACACACACACACACACACACACACACACACACACACACACACACACACACACAGACACACACACACACTCGCACACACACACACACACACACTCACACACACACACTCACACTCACACTCACACACTCACACACACACACACACACACACACACACACACACACACACACACACACACACACACTCACTCACTCACTCACTCACTCACTCACTCACTCACTCACTCACTCACTCACTCACTCACTCACTCACTCACTCACTCACACACACACACACACACATACACACACACACACACACACACACACACACACACACACACACACACACACACACACACACACACACACACACACACACACACACACACACACACACATACATTCACAAATATACATATATATGTACATATGTGTAGCCCATTTATTTAGATAGGCAGGAAATTGGATAGTTAGTCACTCAGGAAGTGTATGTCTGTTGTATTTATTCCTTGCAGGTACACTATTTTTTCTTTTCTTATACAGTTATTTTATTCCAGAAGATGATGGACAGATACAGGGACAGCAACAAACTGTACACCATCAGCAGACACAGCAGCAGCAACATCAACCACAACAACAGCAACTTCAACAGCAGCAGCAGTCACAACAACTTCAACATCAACAGCAGCAGGAACAGCAACAACAACAACAGCAGCAGCAACATCATCATCAACAACAACAACAACAACAACAACAACAACAACAACAACAACAACAACAACAACAGCAGCAGCAGCAGCAGCAGCAGCAGCAGCAGCAGCAGCAGCAGCAGCAGCAGCAGCAGCAACAGCAGCAGCAACAATTGGATAGCACAGGAAGAGCAGTGTTTGCAATGAGCACACTACCATTAGGTATACAAACAAATGTTACACAGAGAAGTAATTACCGGCCAATAGCACCAGCTCCACCACCTGCCCCTCCACCTCAGGTGCAACAAGCAAATGTCAATAATGCAGTTATACCAGGTGTGCAACATATCACAGCAACAAGGAACCTACAGTTTGATAATGGCACAACCACAGTGTCTACTCATGCATCAACAATTTGTCCTAGTATAGCTGTCACCAGTATTGCAAGCAATCCCATGGACTGGCCAGAAACAACAGTATCAAGCTCAGGTAATTCCTGTAGCTCCACATGGCCAGCATCTGTCCGAACATCACAAAAAAGAAAACTAGATATGCTACTTGACCAAGACAGACAGTTAGCCAGTAAACAACTAGTCACAGCCAAACTAGAGGAAGAGAAAGGTAGATTACAGTTGAGAATACTTCATGAACAACTAAAAAATGTACAAAGAGAAACCCATCTTATTGACAGAAAAATAGCTCTAGCTGACAGAAAAATACAGTACTGGGACAAAGTATTGAAAAATGGAGGGGATGAACATTTTTTGTCTCATATGTGAGAATAGAAAAAAGGTCAGTAATTTTGTTATGAAACCATTTATGACTGCAGGAGAAGGCATAGAAACATTGAGGTTTTGTTTGCAAAATCTTGCATCAGTTAAGAAGAATTTAGGATTAGGAAGCATAAAATAACTGTGCTTTATATCCGAGGGAAATGGAGAGGGTTTGCCTAGGGATTTGTAAAATTGGTAGATTTGTATTTAAGTTGGCATATCTAGATGTGGTGCAGTTTGCCGATTGCAAATAACAAAGTTTTATATATAAAAAAGGCATTAAGTCTGTTATTAATTTCATCATGGAAGCATGTCTGAAGAAGTCATTGAAACCTCTGGAAAGTAATATAAAAACAGTATATACTTTCCGTTGTATAGAACGAAACCTCCAATTTTGTAGGTTCCATAGATACCAGTGATCTGTTGACAACTGAAATGTGATGTCCAGTGATAAGACCCTGTGTCTTTAAAATCTCCATATAGCGAGGATATTAACAATGAACAAGAAAAGTTATTTTCATTTATGTGTGATATGTAGAATCTACATGAAACAAGTTGGGCAATACCATTGTTCATGATCAACAAAGTGCAATGTGTAAGTGTACACCAGTGAATAGGACTACAAAGCCTTACATATCTTAAGGTACTTGATATCTCTTAAAGAGACAGTATTGACTCAGGAAGAATGAAACCACTGAGACAGTTTTAAGTAATCAGTTTGTAGATAGTTTTTTGTAATGCTAATGATAAATTTGAGTGACACATTTTAAAGTGTTAAACATTTAATTACTTTTAATACAAGAGAGCTTTAATTAAAGTTAATTTCAATGTGCATATTGAAAAAAATCATAGTATTTGAAGAAATACTGACTGAAATTATTTTCATATTATATAATATGTGAAAATTTTAATTGTGCATACATATGAATTATATAACCTGTATTGAATCTATAACTCTTCATTGATTTGGCTTTGTTTTTATCTGGGTTTTGCACATTTTCTCTTGCAAGTAAATGTTTGAATGTTTCCACATGATGAAGAGTATATCATAGATTTTACATAAAGAAATAGAAGTGGTGTTTATATGCAATTCTCACACAGTTCAATATTTTGATATACATTTTGCAGACTCGTTTTATGCATTTAATACGCAAGATTTATATTCTTTTGTAAATATTATATAGAATAATTCATTTAGACTAACATATTTGCCAGGAGCCAATTATTGGCTATGAATGAATAGAAAGATTTGACTCTTGAAAAGATTTCCCAAAATGTAATTTTCATAGTCAGCTAGAAAATAATAGCTTGTGTTTAAAGTTTAAAAGGTTAATTAAACTTTATTCAGGGTATTTATATACAATATATGAGTAGACCAGTTGGATGCAATTTTAGGCATTAGACAGTGTCTAAAATTTTGCTCTATAAATCTTGTAATCGGAGAATAAGTTTCAGAATTTGAAGGGCACAGATATGGAAATTTTCATTAAAAAAAAACAACCATGCAAAGTACTTGAGTTTAAGGTGTAAGACACAGCCATACCATTGGAGGGTTATAAGATTTAAAGTAGTCTATTTGTTTTGCATCATTCTGTAATGGTTATGATGTCATACATGTACAAGGAAAAATCTTTAAATATGCAACATTTTGAGTGTATGTAGTGCAAAGTTTTTATTTTCAGTTTATGTTATATACAGATTTTTTTTTAAAGAAAAATATTTATTGAGAACCAGAAATATTGAACAGTAGTTTTATTTCCCATTGTAAATCTACGTGAATAAGAGAACAAAGTAGTATATATTTTATTAATATAGTTATATGTAAATAAAAAGATAACTAGGACATTTAGACCTGCAGTTTTTTATAACTGTTTGTCATTGATTTAATATGTGAGGCAGCCTTTCAGTGTTGCTTAAGTACTAATTCTTAAATATGGCGACTGCTATTTTTGTTGTATGACCAGCTAATTTGGGGAGAAATAATAACATTAATATTTTTATTTTTTTAATATTTTG
>NC_091573.1:14346250-14351250 GCF_042767895.1 Penaeus vannamei | reverse complement strand
ACACTCAAACAAACAAGCACACATACACACAAATACCCACATACGTAAACACACAAATACCCACATACACAAACACACAAATACCCACATACACAAACAAACACACAAAGACCCACATACACAAACACACAAATACCCACATACACACGCACACGCTCAAACCAACAAGCACACACACACACTCTTAGGCACACACACACACCCGCACACAGATTCCCACGCACTGCACACGCCCGCACACAGAGGGGGAAAGTCTTCGCATGAATAAGACGATTTAATAAAATGCAACTCATGGGAGAAAATCCTTTACGGTTTTCTGTTTGTCTACCGTCGTGTGTGGGTCGTCTTCAGTTTTCTTGGGTCTTTTTTTCTCTCTTCTGTGGTTTATCTGTCTTTTTTTTATTCCCTCGATCTTGCTTGTTGGGTTGTTTGTTTCTGATTTATGTCTCTGTTTCTTTCTCGGTTTTGGTCAGACTCTCTCTCTTTCGCTCTCTCCCTCTCTCTGGGTTTCTCTCTCTCTCCGTCTCCCTCTTTCTTTCTCTCTCTTCCTCTCTCTCCGTCTCCCTCTTTCTCTCTCTCTTTCGGTTTCGCTCCCCCTCTCTCTCTCTCTCCGTCTCCCTCTTTCTCTTTCGGTTTCGCTCTCTCTTTCTCTCTCTCTCTCTCCTCACTCTAAAGGAGTTGGGTATGTTTGGGTCATGTAATATTTATCCAAATGAACTATTCAAAATCAAATCCCTTTTGCTCTTGCTCGACCTTCTTCGTCGCTCTCTCTGTCTCTCTCTTTCTCTGTTTATTTTCTACCCTATTCTTGTCCTTTTCACTCTCTCTCCCTCAAATCTGTAATCAATCTCCTTTTTAAAATGTCTATTACGCCATTGCATACCACTCCTTTCATCTTCTTCCACCTGTGTCATACCTCAATTATTTTCCTCTGTCCCTTCCCCTTTCGTCGTCGCGTGCGCCATTTCCCCTCTTTATCTTTTTTTCATCCTTCCCTCCTCTTCGCTTTGATTTGACCTTGTCTATTCCCTCGTATTTATCAGTTCTTTTTCTCGCCTCTTTCGTTATTCTTTTAGCTTTCTCTTCTATTTACCATTTGTCCTTTGCTTTACGCTTTGACTTTCTCTCTTTCTCGTGGGGGGAAGTGATTGAGTGTTGCCCCCTTCCCTTTCTTTCCAAAATAAAAAAAAAAAAAATAAAAAAAAACAATAAAAAAACATTTAGTCAAAATAGAAATAGAAATATAAACTTCCTAGGAAAAAATGATTGAGCGTTGCCCCCTTTCCTTCCTTAAAAAAAAAAAAAAAACTCGGTCAAATAAAATAAAATAAAAACTTTTAGTCAAAATATAAAATAGAAATGTAACCTTCCTAACAAAAAAAAAATAAAAAAAAATAAATAAATGAATAAAATAAAAAATAAAAAATAGAAAGATACCCTTCTAGTGAAAATCAGGAAGAGAAACATGCTGATCTAGTCAAAATTATGGAAAAGAAATAATATACATATATTCTGTCAGGGGTTTACCTTTTCTTCAGCTGAGGAACTTTTATGAAGGTCTGTGTTCGTCATGTCACTCTTTCTCTATTCGTCTACTTCTTATTTGGTTTATTCTCTTCCCATTTTTTCTTCTTATTCCCTTTCTAAAATCCGGAAGTCAACGTTAACTTTCCTTTCCCCTCTTCATATTTTCTTATCTTCGGTTCTTCTTCACATTTACCCCTGCTCCCTCTTTTACTTTTTTGTGTTCCAAAATCACTATTCCCTTTTATCTTTTTCTTACCTTTATTCTCGTCTCTTCTCTACCCTCTCTTCTTTGTTTCTTTTGCTTTTCTCTGGTCCTTTAATCTGTTTTCTCTCTTCTGTTTCTTTCTCTCTTTACAGTATCGTTCTCTCTTCTCACTTCCGTCTCTCTATACATTTTTTTCTGCTATTTTGCTCTTCACTTGTCCTTTACTTATTCAACTTTCTATCTTATCTCTTTCTTTCCAGTGTATTTCTTCTTAGTCTCCTTCTCTCTTCTCAGTCTCTTTCTTTTCCTTGCTTCTTTTACTGTTCATTTGTCCTTTACTTCTTCAACTTTCTATCTTATCTCTTTCCTTCCAGTGTCTTCTTAGTCTCATTCTCGCTTCTCTGTATCTTCAGAGATCTATCTATCTTATCTCTTTCTTTCCAGTGTATTCTTAGTCTTCTCTCTTCGCTATCTCTTTCTCTCTTCTCCACTCCAGTCGCTATTCACTGGTTGTTATTCCGCTGTCTCTTTCTCCTCCGCCTCCTCCTTCTTCATATTCTTCTTTTCTCCTCCTCCCCCCCCCATCCCCTGATCTACTTCCTGGTGTCTGCTGAGCAATCTGAAAGTCGTGACTAGCTCTTTCTTGCTTTTAATTTAGCACTTTCTTGCTGACTCTACTTATCTTTAGAGTATTTTCTGGCTTAAGTTACTTCACTAAAGCTTATCACTTCTTTTTGGCCATTTACACATTTTCTCGGTGATATTCCCTTCTAGACATCTTTATCGATACAAACATACATACGCAATAAAATACTTTTATATGCACACACATACACGCCAGTTACACACACACACACACACACACACACACACACACACACACACACACACACACACACACACACACATATATATATATATATATATATATATATATATATATATATATATTATATATATATATGAATGTACATACATATACATATACATAAATAGTATATGTATGCATGTATCTCTCTCTCTCTCTCTCTCTCTCTCTCTCTCTCTCTCTCTCTCTCTCTCTCTCTATATATATATATATATATATATATATATATATATATATATATATATATATATATATATTATATGTATATATATATATATATATATATATATATATATATATATATTATATGTATATATATATTGTTGCTTGCTTAATCACGTGCACCCTTCTCCTTGTCCTTTTAATCATCCCTACCGTTGCCATAGTTACCATTATCATGATCAATATTCATGAGGATGCTGGTCCTATAATTATCATAATGCTGATTAAATTAGCATAATCATGATAAAAATCAGAACTATATCACTAATAACAACATAAGAAATTACCATAATGATAATAACGATGACGATACTGGTGATGATGACAACAATAACAAAATCATTAAGTTCTTTAATCATACTGCTGTTAAAATTAGTTATTATTATAACCGTTTTGATCAACTGAATATTATTAACAACGGCAGTCGCGGTTGTAAAATGTCTCTAGTATTGTCATCATTATCATCATTATTCATATTTATCCTCACTACTGTTTGCATTAAGATGATCTTTATTATTTCTGTTATCATCATCATTAAGATTATATCATTATCATAATCATGATCATTATCATTATCATCGTTATCATTATCATCATCCGTGCTATCAGTATGTTTCATTAATGTTATTACTACTGATATCAATAATCAATATTATCATTATTATTATCACTATCATTATTTATCCTCTTTATTACCATTATTATTTATAATTATCATCACTGTTTTAATGTTATTATAATAACCATTATGATTTTGGTACAATAATTATTGTGATTTATTATCATTATGGTCATAAGCATTATCATTATGATTATGATTACTATTATCAATACTATCATTATCACAACCATTATTATTTTTATCATTATTATCTTTATTATCATTACCATTATAAATTTCATTATCATTACCATTATAAATTTTATTATCACTGCCATTATAAATCTTATCATCATTGCCATTATCATAATCATCATTATCATCAATTATCAAAAATCACACACTTTTTCTATACAAAGCCACACGAACACCCTATAAACATCATATAGAAATTCACTCATGGATTGAGGAACCCAGTTATGATGACGCAACATGAACGGGGTTGTGCTGGGGTAGGGTGGGGGAGGGGGGGGGGCAGGCAGTCTGTCACGCTTGAGCTGATGTTTCTCACGGAATCACACTTACCGCTCTACAGTCTTCGTTATTTTTGTTTAGTTATTTATCTATTTTTGACTTATCCATTTTTTTAATTGATTTTTTATTTGCCGTTGGGATATCAGTTATTGTTTTAATTCGGTCGTTGCCAAGTGTTGGAATTGTGGGTCATTTGTCTTAAGTAAGGGGGTACTTTGACATAAATAGGTGGAGCGAGTGAAAATCAATAGCGTGTGTTGTTATGATTTGATTCTCTCCCATTCTTTTTTTCCCATTTTATCCGTTCTTGATCTCTTTTCTCCGTTCTCTGTCTCTGTCTTTATTCCCTCCTTCTCTCTCCTTTTCTTCATCTTCCTCTCCACTTCTTTCCCTTCACCCTTGGTCTCTCAGAGAGAGAGAGAGAGAGAGAGAGAGAGAGAGAGAGAGAGAGAGAGAGAGAGAGAGAGAGAGAGAGAGAGAGAGAGAGAGAGAGAGTGAGAGAGAGAGAGAGAGAGAGAGAGAGAGAGAGAGAGAGAGAAAGAGAGAGAGAGAGAGACAGAGGCAGAGAAAAAGAGAGAGAGAGAGAGAGACACAGTCTATAAATAAACATAAATTTCCCACAAACCTGCGTGATGTATTCGGTGTTTTGATGTGTGACGTAACTTATGCTCGTTTCGGTCAACGTCTTCGTCAATTCCAGCTGGAAAAAAGGAAATTGTAATATAGAATAGAAACAAGAATAAGGATATACAGAGAGAAACGTATACACAGGCAAAACGGCAAAATATTTGTGTTTGTATTTTCTTACCTATAACATTAAAGCCGTTAAAATATAACAATAAAAGATAAATGGATCAATATAACTTCTCACATCACGACTAAACACAAACACACGCGCACAAAAAATTATATAACAAACACAACAATTCTCTCTCCATTCACGGTTTAGTCATTGTTATCTAAAGGGAAATTGGTGTATAACTCCCTTTCGCTTTGTGGTTCACGGATGACCACAAAAAGAAAGATGAATGATGTGATTAGAC
>NC_091573.1:14338750-14341250 GCF_042767895.1 Penaeus vannamei | reverse complement strand
ATCAATTTTATCTAATCATAAATGCAAACATTCTCTAATAAAGCTCTTGATTTGACTGTGCTTGGCTGAAAAAGTTGACGGAAAGGTTTTCAAGCGGATACCTTATCGTCTGACCAGAAAATCGACAATTCCCTCAAAAAATTGCAAAATTTCAGAAAACTGTAAAAAAAAAGAGTAAAATATAATAATAATAATAAAAAAGCACCTTTAGTTGCTTGAGGGAGAGTGACTGTAACACTGCCTCTAGACAAGCGTATCCCATTGTTAAGTGTGGACTGTCTACCATTGGAATTTTGAAGCTTATGAGAGAGCAGTATTGTAAATGTTCGCCTTTTACGATTCATGAAGGAGTTACGATTCCTTGGCCTTTACGACGCTTGTATAAAGAAACTCCCGGCAGCGGTGGAACGAATTTCGAGTCGTAAATGTGTTCACGAGGGAAGTGAACTGGAAAATGATAAACACACAGACATGGACACAAACGCGCACGTACGCACACACACACGCACACACATATACCCACGTACACGTAAACACAAACACACACACATACACACACACAGAACACGTGCACAAACACACACAGAACACATGCACACACACACACACACACACACAAACAAAGACCCACACACAACACAACACACACAACACGTGCACATACACAACACGTGCACACACACACACAAATACACACATATCTATATCAATCTATCTATTTGTCTATCCATACACTCATTTATGTTTATATATATATATATATATATATATATATATATATATATATATATATATATTTATATATACCTATACACATATATATCTGTCAGTCTATCCATTTATATGTACAAGTGCGTATATGTGTGTGTGCAACTGAATAAGTATCGAAATTAATGTGTGTAGAAGTAAGTATCGGGATAAATAAAATCCTTTAATACCGACGGATCATTCCAGAACCGAGAGCTGATCACTTAATAATCGTCTCCTTTCGATAAAAATCAGATAATCTGATTTTTTCCACGAACTGTCCCTGAAGATTAGGATTCCGTAATGTGTTACAGCAAAATGAACATGTGTACTGGATCAGCTTCGATTACAAAGAGAGACAATTATAAAAAGTATCGAGGCAAATTAAAATCCATTTGATTATCTTCAGACAGCAAAACAGAATGGACATTCCTTCACCTTATTCATGGACATGTTTATTTGTTTATCTATTAATCCATTAATCTATTTATTTATCTAAAGTTTGCTCGGAGAAGAACAAGGGTAATGTTTTTTGTTGTTTTATTTGAGACGATAAAAAGAGTTTGTCCTGATAAACGCGACATAGAAAACGTAATAAAGAAAACGGGATTACGGGACACTTAATAAGGGCCTTAAATCGGTGCAATAAAAAATCTCTTTCAGTTCAGTAGTAAAAGCAAAATTCAAAGGTGGATTTAGACGAAGAGTACGGGCGTAACTGCATGTCTCTAATGAGGTGGGTACATATCATCCCTACTTTGCTAAATTAGAGAAATGTACGAACGACAAGAGTATTAGAATGCAGGCTTCTATTAAAAAAATAAATAGAAATAAAAATACATAAATAAATTAATCAATCCCGAATGAAGTGGTCAATTTTCTACTTAATTTGTCGAAATAAAGGAAGAAAAGTCACCAACAGATGGAGCACTGACTAGGCGCATCGCCCCCGCCTCTCGCCCCCCAAAATAGTACTGAACACTGAACGATAATCGATCTCCACTGCTCGTTCTCTTATCACAAAATACGAAATCAAACTCAAAATAATAACAAACATCTTTTTTTCCCACACCTGAGTTTATCCTCCGAGTCAAGTCTCCACGCGTCTCTCCTCACAGAACACCTCCGAAGAAATAGAGTCCCACGAGAAGAAGTCCTCCAGAGAGTCCCGGTCAACTCCTAAATCCTCGGAACTGCAGAAGGAGCGTAGGAACGGCGGGAGGGATGGCCAAGGAAGGACTGATGCCGAGCCGTTCTCGTGAGGGCGTTCATAGCCGAGGTTCCTTTCACTCGCTGTATGTGTGTATGTCCGCGTGTGTGTGTGTGTCCGTGTGTGTGTATGTGTACCTGGGCGCCCGTGTGTCCGCTCCGTTGCGTTTGTGTGCGGGGCTTTTCGCTATCTCATGTGTCTGTTGGTCTGTTTATCAATCTATGTCTGATGGGTTGTCTATCTACTCTGGTGTGCTTACGTCATTATCTATCCCTTTCTCTGTCTGTTGGCCTCTCTCTTTCTCGTCAGTTCTCTCTCTCTCTTTCTCCCTCCCTCCCACCTCTCTCCCTCCATCTCCTTCCTCCTATCCCTCCCACCTCTCTTTCTCCCCCCCCCTCTATCTCCCTCTCCCTTCCCCCCTCTCAATCTATCCCCATCCCCCGCATCCTCACACTCTCCTTGTCTGCCCATCCTCCACCCATTTCTCTCTTCCATATGCGATCACCATCAGAGAGAGAGAGAGAGAGAGAGAGAGAGAGAGAG
>NC_091573.1:14318750-14323750 GCF_042767895.1 Penaeus vannamei | reverse complement strand
TATAGTACTTCATGTATAAAAACACACACACATAATGCCATTGGTTTGCACATCAAGAAAATGATAAATTATCCCCTTCTTGATAACTCCCTGCCTGGGTTCAGAGTATCACATATACCATACATAATACATAACATATTTGCAGTATACAGTTATGCTTCCGATGGAGGGAAAGGAATATCTTGTTGAGTGAAATGTTTGTCTTAGAAGAGTGATAGATATGGCAGTCATCTCCATCTTAATGAAACACTGATCGGGTCATTTTATTCTCAGCAACACATTCACCAGGTACAATTATTTCATTAGTGCAAAATCCCTGTACCTCTTCAAATGTGATTTACCTGGATATCATTAATCACCCATACAGAATCTTCAGGTACAGCTGTTGTATCTGAATTTCTATATGTCTGAAGCATAGGACACTGTCATGTGTAGGGTGTCAAAGTATGTGACCTACAGACCTTGCATTTTCTCCTGTTCCCTTTTGGTGTTCCCTGTAACATGTGTACCCTACCCATTGTTTTCCGAAAGATAGATAGATAGATAGAGAGAGAGGGGGGATGAGAGGAGAGAGACGGGGGGTGGGAGGAGAGAGAAGGGGGTGGGAGGAGAGAGAAGGGGGTGGGAGGAGAGAAAGGGAAGGGGTGGGAGGAGAGAGAGAGAGAGAGAGAGAGAGAGAGAGAGAGAGAGAGAGAGAGAGAGAGAGAGAGAGAGAGAGAGAGAGAGAGAGAGAGAGAGAGAGAGACGATGAATAAGCGTAGTGCGCAATTTCTTTTGAAGGTGGACAGGAATAATAAATAAAATCCGCATGCAAATATGCAGGAACACCATATTTTTCTTTTGGTATGTGTCCAGAAGCATTAGCTCAATATCAAAATCAAATTTAGATTTGTTAGCAACAGCGAGAGCAGTTTTGCAACGTGTGCAAAGTTAGTCACGGCAGCAAAAGCAGCAGCAAAGTGTATTCCCACCTTTGGTAAACAAGCACACAGTGAAATTCCTTTGTTTCCCCATGAAATAAGAACACGCCTCCCGTTTTCTATGACCCTCAATTTTGTAGAATTGCGAAAAAAAATGTCTCGGCGCTCCCTTGCCTTCGAGACTATCGAGAGAATCAGAGCTTAACCAGGAGAGTAAAAGCAATTACATTACTTTGCAAACTATATTGAAGTCACGGCCGACGTTTTCCATTTGAACACATTTCCCTTTGAATCCAGAACCCTTTTCCATTACCTGGTTAAGCATAAGACTGCCGGTGTCTGTTTCAAGGGGGATCTGAATAGAAAGCAGGCACTATAGCAACGAAGATCACTGTGTGCATCGTGGCGCTTTGCAACTCGGGGCTGGAACGTGCAAGAACTGTATTTCGTAGAATAGTTACTGTTTTGAATTCCGTTCGTATATCTTTGTGATATTTGCTTTGCTGAAGCTTATTTTTTTCTAAAAAGAAAAAGAAAAACAAAAATAGTTTGAGATGGCTGAGCTTCCATATATAATATGATTTGATTGTATACATATTTATGAATGAAAAAATTGTAAACTCAGTGATGATAATAATAACATTGGAGATAATAATAATAACAAAGAACATAAGGTCGATTATGGGTGTCACAAATTGAGCTTACGATTCAAATGTCCAACTACCATTTTCATTCAAACATTTACATGATAGCAGCGGAATCGACCCTGATTACTACACGAATCTTTCTTTGGAAAAAAAATCAACAATTCCTTACAAATTGCAAATGTTTAACGGTTCGAGTATCTTTTGCCTAGATAACGCCCCTCTCGGCAGTTAGACAAGACAACAACACAGCATTCGATAAAAAAAAAAGGACTCAAATAGTCATTATAGTGATTCTAAACCGTGTTTTTTTTTTTTTTTTTTTTTTTTTGTAAGAAGATGAAGTATTTTTTTTTATTTATTTATTAAGAAGATGAAGCAACAATGCATCCCTGAGGCAATATACAAATTACCAAGTTGATGCTCGTCAGGTTCAATAGTTCCAATTAGAGATGTTTGACTATTTGCACGGTTCCACGGCTTGTGAAATGAGGCAAGAGAAGGAAAAAGAGAAGAAAAAGAATAGATAAGAAAGGAAATGACAAGACAAGAGAAGACAAAAAAGAATGAAATAAAGTAATAGAAAAGAAATAAAGGTGAAATAAAAAAGAAAAACATGCATTTGATTTGTGAGGTGTTAAAACATCCTCTGAAGGCTTTAAATAAAATGTATTTCTCTCTCTCTCTCTGTAAAGTTTTCACCGGAAGTAATAATGTAATATAAAATTATGTAATATAAAACTGTGATTATCCAAAGAGAATTTACTGATGATAATATTCATGAAAAAAGACAAACATTATGATCGTACTTATTATAAATGAATTATGATAAATTTCGATACTGTTTATACGGGAACTTTTGATCTAAATTTTACACTACTTTGTTAACTTTGTTTTTGATAATTCATTTTTATCACAATCTTTATCTGCTTCTCTTTCTCGTCTTTAGTTTATTCTTCTATTCTTCCGTTTCTACTTCTTGATATTCATTATTGTTATTTTTCCATCCGAGGGACATTTCACTTCAGAAATTCCGTACACTTTACCTGGAAATCCGAAAAAAAACTGGAAATCCTTAAGAAATTCTTAGAAAATCGGGAAATCCCAAAGCAGTTCATTGGAAATGTGTAAATCTCCAGGAAATAAAAAAAATCCTAAAATCCCGCAAATGTTCCATTCACAGCAATTTTATACTAAATCTTGGCAATAGTACTAAAGATTTTTTTTTCTTAATCTGCAAAAGAGTGTCATTTACACGAGCAGTTGAAGGGCAGTCTCGAAATCGACCACCCTTGCAAATTTCCTCAACAGCAAAACCATGTCACGATTTTTTTTTCTTTTTTTTTTTTATAAAACGTACTGTCCTCAAGTAATAACACTTTAAATCAATGTCTGAAATGCCATTTTTAATATTTAAACCTTTTTACAAATCGGACAATTGGATTTATCAGAAATCGCTGACACGTTATCGTAGCTATGTGATTTGTGACCCTGTGTGCCAATTTTCATGGGATTTGATTGGCATATTGGGTATATATATATATATATATATATATTTTTTTTTTTTTTAGTACCACGGAATCCTTTTTCGGGAAAGCAGTTTTTTTTTTTTTTTTTTTTTTTTATCAAAATCAAATATAAAAGCCGGAGAAACGATTACGCATAAATGAAGCAATGAGGTTTAAGCGCGGTCTTGGTAAAGCATTATATCAACAAAACAGCAGCACAGGATGTCATGAATGTTGCTGCAACGTCAAGAGAGTTTAGTTTAATCTCTTAATGTCTATTCCCACAATTTTTCAGAAACAGGATTGCTCCTTTTAGAATGCTCAGATTTCCGAGTAATTGTGGCTATTTCTGGAAGTGAGTTGGCTTAGCCAAGGCGCAAATAGTTAATCCCAAGGTTAATCCACCAGATTATGACGAAAACGAAAAATCGGGAATTTTTTGGCTGAAGGGTTACAGTAATCTTTAACAGTCATATTTTATGATAAAGTAGTGCATTTCATGTTGAACCTGTTAGGTAACATCTGATAAAAGCTTAGTTTATGAAACATTTACGATGATTTTATAGTTTTTAAATGCCTTTGAAAACTTTTGAGATCCCTCGAAAATCGGAAATCTGGAAATCCCAGATTTTTTTTCGGAAATCCCGGGAATATCGTACCCTATTTTGGGTAGTAAAATGACCCTTGTTTCCATCCTCTTTATCTTCATTTCCATTTCCTCTTTCATCTCTCCTTTTCTTCTCCCACTTTTTACATTACCTTCTTCTCATCCATTGTGTTCTTCCTCTTCCCTTCCACCTCTCTTCTTCCTCCTCCTCCTTTTGTTTCTTTATCCTTCTTTCCTCCTTCCCGTCTTCGCCTTCATATTTTCTCCTCTTGTCTCTCTCCTCCATGTCCTTGTACAGAAAATGATAAAGATTATGATACCGGTAATGACGATAGTGATAATAATGATGATAATGATAGCGATTGATAATGATATTAATTATAACAATAACAATGATAATGATAAACGTTATTTATGCTAATAATGATGATAATACTGACGATAATGATGATAATAATAATGACGATGATGATAATAATGATAATGATAATCTAGAATAATGATAAGAGTAATAAAAATATATAATAACATTTAAGCTCAGTGAATGTTAACAGCTGGATATATGGATCATAGAAAAAAAACGTATTTTTTAGGTACAGATCACATGCAATTATACCATGAGGTGAAGAAATATAAAAAGTAAGACAATTTATTGTACTGTCATTATTAGTTTTATGCTAGCAATTAATACAATTAAATGTAACAATATATATTGCTGAATGTGAAAGTTGATTAATTTGAAGGAAAAATAACGTTTTTTTAAGTATATACATCAAGCTAAAATGATTTCGAATTACAGTTTATGATTACATTTGTTTTAACTTATATTGTTACCATTATTTTTAGCCAAACATAAAAGCGGATGATGAAAAGATAAAAATCGCTTTGCAGCGGAGGTAATCGGATAAGCTATATGCAAGCAAAGTACTTGCAGAAATGTTTAGGGGAAAATGTGAAACAGCGTATGGGTGGGTGGGTGTCTGGGTGCATGTCTCCGTCTTCCTGGGTGTGTATTTTTGCGTCTGAGTGTGCATGTGTGCGTGTGCGTGCGTGCGTGTGTGTGTGTGTGTGTGTGTGTGTGTGTGTGTGTGTGTGTGTGTGTGTGTGTGTATTTGTGTTTGTGTTTGTGTTTGTGTGTGTGTTTTGTCTAAGTATATCGTGAGGTTGGCAGAGCCACGGTCGGTGAAGGCTTATGAACATAGCGATGGAAAATAGCAACGAAAAGAGATATGCAGAAGAGGAAATACGCATTCACTATCTACTGTACATTCTAAACATAAACTGAGGCAAGTTGATTGGTGTTTATTTGGTTATAGAATTT
>NC_091573.1:14291250-14293750 GCF_042767895.1 Penaeus vannamei | reverse complement strand
ATGTATATATATACATATATATATGCATATATAATGTACAGAGAGAGAGAGAGAAATATAAACAGACAGATAGATATAGATAAATAAACAGATAGACGGATAAATAGATAGATAAATAGATAGATATAAAGATAAATAACTAGATAGATAGACACACTGTTGGAGAGACAGGTCAGTCTACAATAAGAAGGGGTTGAGATGATAATATTTTGGAAAAAAATAGAAAATAGGGATTAGCAGAGGATGCAATTTAGGCCTTAAAAAGAAGCCGACACAAGGGGTGAAATTGGATTAACCATAGGCATAATTAGAAAAAAAAAAAGCTATTCAAGAATGTTCCGAAAAACCAAGAATAGAATATTCTTTAAGATATATAGAACACTACTAGAAACCTATTTTTTGGGGCCCACGTATATAATAAAAGATAATTCGTAAAATTCATATCAAATTCATAATTTCATATGTTAATCACAGAGAAAATTAAATTATTAAACCTAAGCCGTCATATCCGAGTCATAAATTAGAACACAATTTTAGGCATCAATAAAAGGGAATGATTGACACGTGTAATCTGTTGATAATCCCTTGCACCGGATGGATATATCTAGGGTGTATGTTGTCAATGATAATACAAAGCTATTAATATGGTATTAAAAAAGGGGGCAACTATCGTGCTTAATAAAAATATTTTTTATTAATTTGAACGGAGGGAGCATGGAAGTCGAGTGACTACAATGTTAGTCTACTATCTAACATACACTATTAACATTCAAATTTATGGTAACAGACTATAATCATAGGTGCAAAAACATAGATACAAATGGGGTATAGGATAAAGTGAATAAAGTGGTATACAAGAATAATACTAATAAAAATGATACGAGAATAATGCTAATAAAATGATTCAAGAATAATACTAATAATAATGTTAGACGTAAAGAGAAGACAATAACAAAGAAGTTAGAGACAGCTGACAGGTGCTGAGGGCGAGACAAGTGAGAAGTTTGTTAAAGGTTTAAGGCAACTGGTAAACATCTTGAACATACTGTACATACTGTATTTACATATATGTATATTCATAGATATATACATATATCACATATATATGTGTATGTGTGAGTGTGAGTGAGTTTGTGTGTGTGTGTGTCTGAAAATATATATTCGTTACATTTTGAATATATATATATATATATATATATATATACATACATATATATATATATATATATATATATATATATATATATATATATATATATATATATATATGTGTGTGTGTGTGTGTGTGTGTGTGTGTGTGTGTGTGTGTGTGTGTGTGTGTGTGTGTGTGTGTGTATGTATGTTTGGGTATACATATATACATACATACACACACATATATAGACATGCATATACATATATATGTATATATACATATATACACACATATATATGTATGTATATATGTATATATGTGTATATATACATACATACATACATACATACATACATATATAATATATATATATATATATATATATAGACAGATATATACATACATATATGTGTGTGCGTGTGTATATGTGTGTGTATATGTGTGTGTGTGTGTGTGTGTGTTTGTGTGTGTGTGTGTGTGTATACATGTACATGTATATATATATATTTGTATATTCAAACATATACATATATACATACATGCATATATATATATATATATATATATATATATATATATATATATATATATATATATATATATATATATATATGCGTGTGTGTGTGTGTGTATGTGTGTGTGTGTGTGTGTGTATACATAAACATGTATATATATATTTGTATATTTATACATATACATATATACATACATGCATATATATATATATATATATATATATATATATATATATATATATATATATATATATATATATGTGTCTGTGTGTGTGTGTGTCTGTGTGTGTGTGTGTGTGTGTGTGTGTGTGTGTGTGTGTGTATGTGTGTGTGTGTGTGTGTGTGTGTGTGTGTGTGTGTGTGTGTGTGTGTGTGTGTGTGTGTGTGTGTGTGTGTGTGTGTGTGTATCTCTATCTGTATATATCATGTGGGTATCATGCCTTCGAGGAGCATTTAATTAGATACGAATGTTTTTCAACAGATTCGTAATGCTCTATGATTAATCTTCCTCTTCGAGCAATAATTCTTTTGCGTGCATTCTCTTTCTATTTCTCTCATTGAAACTTCCTCTGCATTTCCCATCTTTATTACTTTACTCTGGAGTTTTTTTCTGCTTGTAATTCTACGTTAGCTGTAGGGTGTATTATTATTAATCATTAATGAAACAGTATCATTTTATTTCTTTCTATGTTCTATATACGATGCATTAACCGCAAAAATATTCTTATATATTATGTATATATATCCACATAAATATAGTATATATATTCATATATATATATATGTATATATATATATATATATATATATATATATATATATATATATATGTATGTATATATGTATACAC
>NC_091573.1:14274939-14282439 GCF_042767895.1 Penaeus vannamei | reverse complement strand
AGGGTATGCCACATGCTTTGGCCATACCTTTTAATTACTCTTACTTTTAACTTGCAGACTAGAACCAAAGTCGTGTCCTGAGCTTTTGCAGTGTGCGGGTGTAAAGGAAAGGAAAAGCTTCATGACGTGATTGCATATATGCACACACACACACACACACACACACACACACACACACACACACACACACACACACACACACACACACACACACACACACACACACATGTATAGATAGATAGGACAATATGCAGTATAAGGTAGTGCCTAAGTTGGGAGATATAACCTATATAAATCGATAGACCGATACAAACCAAGCCACTTTTCTTCTATGGCAATATTTGTGCAAATGCTTCCCAAAGGTGCTAGACGTAAATGAACAGAGGTGAGGGCCCAATTTTGCCTAAGTCCATCATCATCTTTTCATGACGAAAGTAAACATTGGACTGGACGCAGAACCGATTACTGCGCTCTTCAGACTAGTGCATGTATTGCTGCGCGATTGTGAAAAAGATATTTTGCTAATCATCAGTGTCTGCCGTTCCATATTTATGCTTTCAAAGACCTTTATTAATGTTTTTATACCTCATTTGCGTGTTTTAAGATTGATTATACAGGTTTTAACGGGAATCGGTCTGAAGGACCTTCTGCGCATGCGTATTCTCGCGTTTCTCGCCGCCAGTTTTGACAGGAGTCGCGGGTAGTCGGTGACAGTGAGCCGGTAAGAAATGTTTTGTTTTCGGTATTGCGTCGATTCTGGGTTATTCCTAAGACTATGCAGTGGCAACGAAGAAGAAAAAGACCTCAATAACTATCGCAGTTCCATTTCTAAGGGCATCAAGTGCCCCAAATCCCGAAAAAAGCCATAAAAACGAAGCGACCCACGATCCACGACCGACCGAAAGAAGCGAAGGAAAATTGACAGTTCGGTCTTTCGATATATAAAGGTATTTGGTTTATTGTTTACAGTATGGATGTAGCTCTATCTTGCCGTACATACCGAGGTGAAGAGAATGTGTCCCGGGGGGTGTTGGGGGGCTTGCCCCCCATCAACCCTCCCCTCGGGCAGTGGCCGAAGGGCACGCCTAGTCACGCCACCGTAAATTGCTAGGTTAGGTTGGGTTATGGGTTAGGACGTTTTTTGGTGCTTGAAAGGTGTGAAATCCCGTAGATTTTGCCGAAAGATGCGTTGTGTTCCCGTAGAGTTTTTCGAATTTTGGCGCGCCGGTGCGTAGACTTTCAAAGATGATGGGCATGTCCGTAGAGTTTCATTAGCCGATTTTTAGCCATATTTAGGTTAGTTTTTTGTGTTTTTGTTCGTTATTCTTCTTAATTATGCCTGTTTTACCCCATAATTTCCCTGATATACTTCATGCCCTCCCCTACTAACGGGACTAACAAATTAAGATCTCATCAACGAAGCATTTGCACAAGAAACAACATCAAGAATCGTTGAAATCAGTGGATTTCATGCAGATAAATATCAAAATTAGTTCGAAAGTAAGCCCCTACCCTGTTATACATATTGACCGATAGATAGATAGATGTATATTCTAGGGTTATAACGCCAGCCATTCCCACCTCAAGGCGACGAAAGCATCAAAGCATCAGATCAATGTGGCCAATAAATAAATGAATTAAACATATGTCAAATAAAATTATAGCTGAATGAATTTAAAAGAAAAAAAAAATAAATAAATAAACAAACAAGCAATTTTTCCTGCTAAATATTTATTCTTCTCTCACATGACGTTACCATAAATACATCTATGCTACATCTAACTTCTTAATGAGTTCGATGTAGCTAATTGGCGGTGGGATATGTGATTGCCAAATCTCCCAACATGCATCAAACATGTTTTTTAGTGTTGCATTCAATTTCGAAGCTGATTAAAGCAAACGAATTGCAACTAAAAAGCGGTCTTCATAGGATCTCTCAAAGGGCGAAGCATCAGTGGAAATGTATCTCTCTCAATACAGCGTGTTGGTTATTGAGTGAATACGTAAAGGTAAAAAGTATATGGAATTTTCTGTATTCGTGAATGAAAGTGACACGTGGTTGAATACGTTTTGAAGGTTCCCACTTTGACTTTAGTTGACATCATATGTTCCAAGCCTTTTTTTTATTATTAACGTCAAAGACTTCTCTTTTGCAACCTACCGGACTCTAAAGATAAAACATTGAATTTTCACGCGGGAGACGTGAAGTTACTTGGCAATATGAAAACATCCTTTCATGCGCCTTTACACCGGAATTAATCACTCACTTTGGGTTTCTCTCTGTCCAATACTGAAGGTCGCTTAGTAAAGGCTTCATGGAGAGGTATGGGAGGATTCATGCGATTTCAAAGCAGTGTGTGTGTGTGTGTGTGTGTGTGTGTGTGTGTGTGTGTGTGTGTGTGTGTGTGTGTGTGTGTGTGTGTGTGTGTGTGTGTGTGTGTGTGTGCATACATATATATATATATACACACACATATATATATATATATATATATATATATATATGTGTGTGTGTGTGTGTGTGTGTGTGTGTGTGTATGCGTATGCAAACATGATGTATAGGAAGAAATGTATATTGTGTGTATATATATATATATATATATATATATATATATATATATATATATATATATATATATATATATATATATATATATATATATATATATATATATATGTATGTATGTATATGAACACACAGGAAATATCAGTCTTCAGAAATATCACTTGTACCCTGGAGGAAATGAACAAAGAAAATGCATAAAAACCACAACACATCACATTAACACTCATACGAAATTTCAAATAAAGATGTAATTATGTAAGTTGAAGTTCTTTGATGAATATACCTTCTCATTCCCATTACTGCAATATCTATATGGTGACAATTCTTACATCAAAGATATATCTTCAATTGCTCCCCCCCCCAAAAAAAAAGGAAAAATAAGAGAGAAACGAAATATATCATATAGATTAGTCGGGCGATAAACTGGGAATTAAAATACTGTTAAAGATTAAAAATAGATGACTTTTATCATGGATGTAAAGTGGAATATATACTCATTATAGAATGAATACGTTTTAGAAAATAAAATCGCAAAGAGGATTTTGTTCATATTTTTTCAGTTCATGATGATATGCTTGTCTTATATATTTTCTGTGACGCGTCGTACCTTAGATGTAGGATTCCCATGGTAGAATAAAAAAGCTAAAATGTTTATGGAATTTTATGTCTACCTGGATGAACGTGACGCGTGGGAGAATACTCTTTGAAAGTTCACACTTTGAGTTACTGAATCATCATGTTCTAACTTTTTTATCTATCTAGTTTTTATTTTTATTTTTTCATTTAATTTCATTATTATTATTTTTTACTCCAAACAAATCCCTCCGCTTTCCGTGCTGAATTTGTAATAATATGTTGAATTATAAGACGCAAAATACTAAGACTGATATTTTTTTTCAATTGTGATTATGATTATCATTATGATTATCATTATCATTATGGCTATCATTATTATTATCATTATTACTGTCATTGTTATTATTGTTATTATTATTATTATTATTATTATTATTATCATCATTATCATTGCCAGTGTTATTATCCCTATTATCATTATGTTAATAATGATAATAATAATAATAATAATAATAATAATAATAATAATAATAATAGTAATAAAAATAATAGTAATAATAATAATGATAATGATGATGATGATAATGATAATGATAATGATGATAATGATAATGATAATGAAAATAATGATAACGATGACGATAATTGTAATGATGGTAATAATTGTAATGGTAAAAACAATGATAATGATGATACTGACAATATTGACGATGTTAAGAATAATGAATGACATTATGATTATCATCATTAATAATGATAATGATGATAATGATAATGGTAATGATAATGATGATAATGATAATGGTGATAACAATAATAATAAAACTAATGATAATAATGATAATGATAATGATAATGATGATAATAATAGTGATAACAACAATAATAAAAAAAGATTATAATGATAATAATTATGATAATGACAGTGATAATATTGAAGATAAGAATGATAGTGATAGTAACAATATTATTACTACTAATAATATTAATGATAAAAACAATAGTAATAATAATGATAATAGTGATACTAATAATAGTAATAATAACAATAACATTGATAATAATAAAGATGGTAACGCTAATAATAATAATAATAAAATGATAATAATAATTGAGATGATGAGAATAGTAACAACGAAAACAGCAATAAGAAATGACAATAACAGTAATGATAATAATGATAATAGCAATGATATTGATAATAATAATAATGATGGTAATGATAACAATAATTATAATGATAATGGTAATAATGATAATAATGATAGTAACGATAAGGATAATGGTAATGGAAATGATATTAATGATGATGATGATGATGATGATGATGATGATGATGATGATGATGGTGATGATGATGATGATGATGATGATGATGATGGTTTTGATGATAATGATAATAATAATAATAGCAATAGCAGTAGGGATGCTAATAACAACAATAATAATAGCAATAATGATAGAGATGATGATAACAAGAATACCACCACCAACAACAATAACGATAACAATAACAACAATTAATGATAATAACAACAATAATGAAAGCCAAAAATGTAATAATACCAACAACAACAAAAAAGTCACCAAAGACAATATTAGCAATAATAATGATAAAACCTGAACACCCAAATTTCTTTTTTCCATATTCTACATAAAAAACCTGAACACAAACATTTTTATCTATCCTTCTATTTATTTATCCATCAAACTATCTATCTAACCATCTATCTGTCTATCTATCCATCTATCCACCAATCTATCTATCCATCTATCCATCCATCTATCTATCTACCCATCCATCTATCTATTTATTTGTTTATTTATTTATTTTTACCACATTCTTAACCCCTACCCATTTATCCATCTATCTATCCATCTATCCATCTACCCATCTATCTATCCATCTATCTATCCTTTTATTTGTTTATTTATATATTTTTTACCCCATTCTTAACCCCTACCCATCTATCCATCCATCTATCCATCTACCCATCTATGTATCTATCCATTTATTTTTTTATTTATTCATTTTTTACCACATGCTTAACCCCTACCAATCTATCCATCCATCTATCCATCTACCCATCTGTCTATCTATCCATTTATTTGTTTATTCATTCATTTTTTACCCCATTCTGAAGCCCGCCTCTACGCCATGGAAACGAACCCTCCAGACAGGCTTATCCAGAGCGGGGTTTCATCCTGTGACATTTTCCTCCTGGCAACGTGTGTGTCTGTCTGTCTCTGCCTCGGATTCTCTTTTGTGTGTTTATTTTTCAGTTTTTAAAAAGTTCTTAGTCTATTTATTTATTTATTGGTGTTATCATTCATTTTTTTCAATTATTGTTGTTATTATTATTATTATTATTATTATTATTATTATTATTATCATTATTATTATTATTATTATTATCATTATTATTATTATTATTATCATTATTATCATTATTATAATTATAATTATAATCATAATTATAATTAAAATTATAGCTATAATTATCATTACCATTATATTTATCATTGTATGTGGAATTGTACTTTAGTGTATGGATAAGATTTGATATAATTTGATTTTTTAAATCTATTTTTTATGAGATGAATTTATGTCTCACTCCTTTGCGTGTATTTATCTCACCATCTCTGTCTCTGAGAAAGAGAGGAAAAGAAAAAGAGAAAGATAAAGAGAGAGAGAGACAAGGGGATAGAGAGAGAGAGAGAGAGAGAGAGAGAGAGAGAGAGAGAGAGAGAGAGAGAGAGAGAGAGAGAGAGAGAGAGAGAGAAATTTCAAATATAGATGTAATAACGTAAGTTCAAGTCTTTGATGAAGATACTTTGCCATTCCCATTTTTACAGTATCTCCATGGTGACAATTCTCGAGAACAAAGATGTATTGTCTATGTTGAAAAAGAAATAACGACAAATATAGAGCAATCGGGAATTAAAGGACTGTTAAAAATTAGAAATAGATGGCTTTTACCATGGATGGAATCTGGAATATATACTCACGATAAAATGAATGTATTTTAGAAAATCAAATCATTTTCCTTCCAGTTCGTGATTATATTCCTTTCTCATATATGAATATATTTCCTGTGATGTTTCATGCCTTAGATCTTCGAATCTCACGAAGACTCTTTTATATCGATTAACTTTGAGCGATTTGAAAACATGTTCCGTGCATGTGAGGCGTTTGACTTCCATATTCCCCGTGGCTCTTAGTTATAGAAAGAGAGAGAGAGAGAGAGAGAGAGATGGAGAGAGAGACAGAGAGATTGAGATGAAGAGATAGAGAGATTGAGATGGAGAGAAAGAAAGAAAGAGAGAGATGGAGAAATGGAGAGAGAGAGAGAAAGAGAGAGATGGAGAGAGAAAGAGATAGAGAGAGAGATTATTCCATTTTCTTTTTTGTCTTTTGGGTCTTTACTTATTATTTTTCGACACACGCACTCACAAAGCACAAGCTTAAACACACATATGGTCACACACACACACAATATCCTCTAATTCTGCATTCATAAACTTTCCAGATTTTGTAGACCAAATGATGAAAATAATGATCTACATATATTTAATACTGATAGATGAATGTATATTATAGTAAGAAAACAATGTCATAAACAATTTTGACATAAGCACTTAGTTTAAAGAGGAATTAATATCATTTTAATGAATTAAGATGAAGCCTTTTGTTGAAAAATGTCCATATGAAAGATATCACTTGGTCATTATAATAGCTTTTGCATATTTTTGGAACATATATAACTGTGTTTTATTACAAAAGGTAATCATGGTGAAATGTAAATGTTCCATAATATTTCAACGCAGAAAAAAAGAAACTGTCTCTGAACCTTTTTTCCATTCTCCTTTTTATGGAATATGATTATGAACTATGGATGTGTACTTGATCATTTCATAAAAACGAGGAACTGCTGACGCCAATATGTCTGTTGTCTGCTTGTATAAATCCTGTTAACTTACAGAAACAAAGCCATCAAATAAGGCACGAAAATTTTATGTCGGTTATGCAAACGGGAACTTATAACTGCCCCCGAGCGCTTTTAACTGCCAGTCTTGTTTCCATTGTGTTCTGTAAAAACATCTCCGATTAAGCACTACGGCGAGCAGAACGCCACCCTGCTACATTATTTACAGCATTGCAAACACACGCAATTTCTGGGACAGGGACCCCCTCCACGGGCTGGTAAAAAGGCCATGCCACATGCTTAGGCCGTGGAAACTGGACTGCTTGCTGGCAATCCAGTCTCCACGCCAAGCAAATCGAACTGAACTGACGTGACCCAACCTCGGGAACTATGCCGAGCTGCAGGTCGTGGGGTCGTGTGGCTACATGATGA
>NC_091573.1:14267439-14269939 GCF_042767895.1 Penaeus vannamei | reverse complement strand
ATAATAATAATGGTGATAACAATAATAATAAAACTAATGATAATAATGATAATGATAATGATAATGATGATAATAATAATAGTGATAACAACAATAATAAAAAAGATTATAATGATAATAATTATGATAATGACAGTGATAATATTGATGATGAGAATGATAGTGATAGTAACAATATTATTACTACTAATAATATTAATGATAAAAACAATAGTAATAATAATGATAATAGTGATACTAATAATAGTAATAATAACAATAACATTGATAATAATAAAGATGGTAACGCTAATAATAATAATAATAAAATGATAATAATAATTGAGATGATGAGAATAGTAACAACGAAAACAGCAATAAGAAATGACAATAACAGTAATGATAATAATGATAATAGCAATGATATTGATAATAATAATAATGATGGTAATGATAACAATAATTATAATGATAATGGTAATAATGATAATAATGATAGTAACGATAAGGATAATGGTAATGAAAATGATATTAATGATGATGATGATGATGATGATGATGGTGATGGTGATGATGATGATGATGATGGTGATGATGATGATGATGATGATGGTTTTGATGATAATGATAATAATAATAATAACAATAACAGTAGGGATGCTAATAACAACAATAATAATAGCAATAATGATAGAGATGATAATAACAACAAGACCACCACCAACAACAATAACGATAACAATAACAGCAATGAATGATAATAACAAAAATAATGAAAGCCAAAAATATAATTATACTAACAACAATAAAAAAAAATACCAAAGACAATATTAGCAATAATAATGGTAAAACCTGAACACCCAAACATTTTTTTTCCATATTCTACATAAAAAAACCTGAACACACAAACATTTTTTATCTATCTTTCTATTTATATAATCTATTTATCTATCCATCAAACTATCTATCTATCTATCCATCTATCCACCAATCTATCTATCCATCTATCCATCCATCTATCTATCTACCCATCCACCTATCTATCTATCCATCTATCTATTTATTTGTTTGTTTATTTATTTATTTTTACCACATTCTTAACCCCTACCCATTTATCCATCTATCTATCCATCTATCCATCTACCCATCTATCTATCCATTTATTTGTTTATTTATATATTTTTTACCCCATTCTTAACACCTAACCATCTATGTATCTATCCATTTATTTTTTTATTTATTCAATTTTTACCACATTCTTAACCCCTACCAATCTATCCATCCATCTATCCATCTACCCATCTATGCATCTACCTATCTATCCATTTATTTGTTTATTCATTCATTTTTTACCCCATTCTGAAGCCCGCCTCTACGCCATGGAAACGAACCCTCCAGACAGGCTTATCCAGAGCGGGGTTTCATCCTGTGACATTTTCCTCCTGGCAACGTGTGTGTCTGTCTGTCTCTGCCTCGGATTCTCTTTTGTGTGTTTATTTTTCATGTTTTTTAAAAGTTCTTAGTCTATTTATTTATTTATTGGTGTTATCATTCATTTCCTTATTATTGTTGTTATTATTGTTATTGTTATTATTATTATCATTATTATCATTACTATTATTATTATTATAATTATAATTACAGTTATGATTATCAATATCATTATCAATCATTATTATCATTATCATTATCAATATATTTATCATTGTATGTGAAATTGTACTTTAGTGGACGAATAAGATTTTATATAATTTGATTTTTTATTATATTTTTTATGAGATGAATTTATGTCTCACTTCTTTGCGTGTATTTATCTCACCATCTTTGTCTCTGCCTGTCTGTTGCTTAAAAAAGTATATATATATATATTTTATGATAATGACCTTAATTCTGATGGAATATCCAATTGACTATCAACATGCTAGCCAATTACAATAAATTAATGCTATTTTCTAAGCCTCTCTGTCTATCAAAAAGTCAACAATTTCCCGTAAATAATGATATGACAATAATTTTGATTTTCACTAATTAGGAACATGCTAGCCAATTAGAATAGCTCACACACACACACACACACACACACACACACACACACACACACACACACACACACACACACACACACACACACACATATATATATATACATATATATATATGTGTGTGTATATATATATATATGTGTGTGTGTGTGTGTGTGTGTGTGTGTGTGTGTGTACCCCTCTACCCCCTCTCTTCTTCCTTCATCTCTCTCTTTCTCTTTTTCCCTCTCTTCTTGCTTTATGCTTCTGACAGAGAGATAGAGACGGATAGCTAGACAGATAGAGAGACACACAGATAGATAGATAGAAAGAGAGAGAAAGAGAGTGGGGAATTGAGGGATAGATAGATACATATCTAGATATTTAGATAGATAGACAGACAGATAGATAGATAAATAGATAGATAGATAGAGAGAAAGGGAACGTAACCTGAAAAATATATATCTGCACCAATCCTACTTTGTTTGTTATCTATCTCA
>NC_091573.1:14257439-14262439 GCF_042767895.1 Penaeus vannamei | reverse complement strand
GATTTTTTTTTTTTACCGGTCTACATGATGGAATTATGCTTGTATCGGTGCAACTACCTCCCCATATTTGTTCAGAACTGGTCAAAATAGTGAATATGATAAGTTTTCACAGGTCTTTTTAAATCATTTGTAACATTTTGTGTATATCAGTATTTCAATATCCGATCAATCTAAATTGGTTATCATTGAAAGATGATTTATTCTCGGAAGAAAGAGAGCGAAATGTTCTCAGCATTTCCGTTGGCTTCTCTTTAATTTTGCTAAGCAAAACTCGCTCGTATGGTCAGAGACATTAGGGATACCGGAGTATGGGGATGATTGGTTTTAGTTTTCAATGCAATTGGTGTGTTATAGTTATTCTTATTTCAGATGTCTCGGAAAGGTCCAGCCTTCCAAGAACACTGGCTTGCAGACGATCGCTTTAAGAGCTCGCTCCCTAGAGTCCCGGGTGACAGCAAGACGTGAGCGCAGCGATCTCATCTCTCTCAAGACACATGGGCCCCCGACACCAGGCCCTGGAGATGAGGCACAGAGCAAACGCCTCGGCTCCGAAACCTGGCCGCGATGGAGAACAGCAGGGGGAGAGACTTGCGGATGCAGTTGCATATGCAACTGTATTATTCGTGGTCTTTCTAGCAGAGCACAACTTGCCATTTAGATAATTATCATTTTTCTTAATTTAAATGAAAACGAATGAATTATATAATATACATACATGCATGTATATATGTATACATGATCATTGGTGTCAAAGAAATATATTTTATCTTTATATTCATACAAATTCCAATTTCAGCTTGTGTGAAGGTCTAGGAAACTTACACAAAAGAATGTTTCCCGACTCTGGGCAAACACTTCGCAAGCAACGTCGCAAAGAAGCTTCAGGAAAACCGATTTGGTATCAATTTGGATGAAACCACAGATAGTGCAACAAATAAAGCATTAGCACTGGTGGCAAAATTTTTTGATAACTGAAAATAAAATAACAACTGTAATGCTTGATGTCCTCAGTGTATTTGACGGAAATGAGGGTAGGTCTTCAGGGGGGTGGGGGCTTTACAATTTGCTGTTAAAATGCTTAAAAGCATATAACATCCCACTGAACAATTTTGTAGGCTTTGCTGCGGACAGAGCCTCCAATATAATCGGGAACGTCAACAGGTTGACAAGCAGGCTTAAAAAAGAACTGTCAGGAGTTGTAATTTTTAAATGTGTATCGCACAGTATCTATCCTTATTCAAGTGCGGCCGCCAAAACGCTTCCTCTATGCTGTGAGGACTTGATCCATAATGTGTACTTCTTTTGCCATAGCATAAAGAGGAAGTACGAGTTCCGGGAATATCAGCTATTCTGTGAATTAAAACCGCACAAAATGCTTCATCCTTGTGCAACTAGGTGGTTATCTTTGGAAAAAGCAGTCAATAGAGTATTAACACATTGGGAGCCCCTCATATTATATTTTGACAAAATTTGGATAAAGGAAAAGCTAACAGCAGTACAGGAAATTCACAGAGCACTACATGACATACTTTTTTCTCACATCTCAATAGCTTTAACGTAATTTTTCAGTCACAAGGTCCAACAATTCATCTTTTGAACATGAATTTTTTTGGAGTCTACAAGAGACTCCTCAACTGTTTCTGCTACCAAGATGTATTAGCCAAAGTGATGTGAGTGAAACTGACCCTGCTAATAGCACGTATCACAAACCTATTAATCGGACGTACCTTGGAGGGGCAATGATATATCTTTTTAGCAAGCCCCAATATTTAAAAGGTGAGACAATATCCATCATCAGAAACAGGTGCAGACTATTCCTGATTGAAGCTTGTGCTCAGAAAAAAAGACATAAAGAAAACACTATGGAAATGTGTGTCCTACATGCATAAAAAAAAACATGGACCCTAACATCGTAACATCACTAAATGAATTGATGTAAGTTCCTAGAATTAGTGATAATTATGAAAAACAAAAGGTTGATGACCATTGGCAGGATATGATTTGGCACACATTTCCCGGGAATATGGATATAAAGAAAGTACAAAAAGATGCTGATTTTTTTTTACCAAAAGCTTTCTAAGTATTGAAGATTATTTTGGTAATAAAAAATATGAGTAGGTAAATTTGCGCTCGAAGTTTTATCACTTCCATGTTCCAATGCTGACGCCAAGCGTCTGTTTTCACATTATCGTTTGATCAAAAAGAAGCATCGGAATGCCCTTAAATTTGAAACCATTAAATCTTTAATTCCCTTAAAAGATTGCAATAAAAACCACAGGCATAATGGTCAGTTTGAACCAAATCTAGAGATGTTATTGTCAGTAAAAAAAAGTGATTGTATTTGTATTCTGTGAATATATTTTATGATGTTTTATTGTTGTAATTGTTTGTTGTATTTGTTTGTTTCTTAGTATAATGTGGTTTATTTAATATTTTTTATTATCACATTCACTTTCTAAAATACACTAGTATAAGCTAAAATTCGGAGATTGAATCGTTTTCTCTCCGTCGAAAACAAAGAAAACTGACGGAGACTCGAGACCGGAGCTTTGTCCAGCACTGGTCCTCACTCGACCGACCATTACCGTAAGGTGAGGTATTTTCCCCGTCTTTCCTTTTATGTATTTTATTGTTTGCAAGATAGTTTATACATTATACATAAACAACACTGTAATATTTGGTAGACAGGCTGGCTGCTGAAACTACTCGTGCCAAGGGCCAGGCACGGAGGTCTCTATTTTTAATCCTCATTATTTACTAAGTGGAAAGATCCAGTCCACGTGGCCACTTTAAAATTCTCCCAAGATTCCTGGGCCACGGCGAGACTTAACATTGTGGATAGTGTGAATTATGGACCCAAAAAAGAAAAGGAATGTTTAATTATTGTGTATTTTGTTTACAACTGAGAAAGTGAACATTTTATTGTGAAATGTCTCTATACATATTTTTATGGTTCTATTTGGTTATTTGTTTCCTCAAGAGTAGTAAATTTATATGAAATCAAAAGATCTTGGCATTTACATGTGGCGACCTTGCCAGGATTCATGGATTTACTGGTTATGAGGGTTCAAGTTCTTAATAAGAACCATTTTACATTTTATATTTATTTGTTAACACTAATACTTTCAGTGCTGTAAGACAGTACGTGGAGGTTGGACTTCAGGTAGGGTGTGATATATCTTCTTGAGGGGAAGATTACTATTCTGAAAGTCCTGGTATTGACGTCATGTCGGTGAGTTCGGTCTGTTGAGACCACTTTTGTTTTGTTAGGTTCGAGGAAGAACTCCTGTAGCATTGAATAAACATGTTAAGTAAATTTTGTGAGTCGTTAGGTCAATAGTGAAGTGTTTTATTCTACTTTTTTTTAGTTTTTGACTTTCTTGATTCTGTAATAATGGCAGATCTTAACTTTGACGTTTTAAAACCCCAGGCTGAGGCATTGGGCCTTAAAGAAAATGATATTGCTCAGTATGTCATTAGTCAACAGACACTTACACGGGAGAGAGCATACGAAAGAGAATTTCAGAAAGAGCAATTAGAGGCAGAGTAAGAAAGAGTTAAATTTGAACATGAGCTTCAGATGGCTCGGTTAAACTATTCTTCTGATAGTTCATTAAATCCTGTATTTTTTTATGGCGCTTCACGCCCTAGTTTACCAGTCTTTAAAGATGGAGAGGACATCACTTCATATTTGATTAGGTTTGAGCGCATTGCTAATTTGTTAAATTTTAAAGAAGAAAATTATGCTCTAAAATTGGGAAGTTTGTTAACAGGAAAGGTTGTTGATATATAAGCCTCACTGCCTCCAGAAACAACAGCAGATTGCCAGTTGCCAAAGAAAGCTCTCTTGAGGGGTTATAGTAAAACTCCCGCAAGTTACAGGAATGATTTTAGGACTGCTAAAATAAAGAGTAGAGAAACATATGCACAGTTTGCTATCAGGCTTGGACGAATGTTTAATTATTAGGTCAGTTAGCATAATATCACCATAGATTATGCATCTCTTCGTGATTTTATGTTAGATCAACTACTGTCTTCTATCTCCCCAGATCTGCATGTTTTCGTAAAGGAGCATAACGTCTCCTTAGCTGATGCGTTAAGCCTGACAGATAATTGGTTATCTGCCCATAGTGCATACCCCAAGTCATTCCAATTATCTGAACAAGGTAAGAGAAGTGTGGCTCCAAAGCCCCCAATTCCGGTCCAGTCATTTAAAAGGGATTTCTCATCTGTTAAATGTCATGGGTGTGGTGATATTGGACATATTAGATCGCGCTGTCCTAAAAATCCCATTGCTTATAAACAGTATCACCAAATTCCAACTCACAAAGTCGGATTTTGTCTAAGTGACAGGGAAAATTCAAAGTCCCTGACAGCTGGTACAGTGAATGGGGCTTGGGTATCCACAGTTCTCAGAGATACGGGGTGCACATGTGTTATTGTATCTGACAAGGTGTTACCAGATGTTCATCTTTCTAGGGCTGATCTGGTGGGGATCGAAGATTATTTAGGCCGGGTGGATTATTTCCCCAAAGCTAGATGCTATCTGAATTGTCCATATTTTAGAAGTTGGATTAATGTGGTGAGAGCACCAATTAAATTCTGTAGCGTCCTGATTGATAATGTACCAGGGGTATATAGTCCCAAATTATCTCCAGATTCTGAGGTAACTGAACGTTCAAATAATGTCCCTCTTGATTATTCCTGTGCCATTCAGAATAGATCCTTCATATAATAAGGGTTCATCCTTTAGTGTTGCTGGAGATTGAACCCCTTAAACTCCTAAAGACTTTGCAATATTGCAGGCAGAATGTCAGTCTCTGACTAAATTTTGGGAAAAAGTAAAGTCTGAAGAACATGATAAGATGCGAGATGTTACGATGTTTAAGTCTAAGCGAGTATATGGTCTGCTGTACTGTACATGTGTTGCTTCAAAGCACTGTGAAAAAGTTGGTAAATCTTCTCTGGTAGTACCCAGTAAATGTAGAGCAATCATTCTC
>NC_091573.1:14197382-14202382 GCF_042767895.1 Penaeus vannamei | reverse complement strand
TCTCTCTCTCTCTCTCTCTCTCTCTCTCTCTCTCTCTCTCTCTCTCTCTCTCTCTCTCTCTCTCTCTCTCTCTCTCTCGGCGCTAGTCTAGCAATCTTGCGGACCTGCGTTCAATCCCACGCCCGGCCAGTGAATAGTAATCCCGGCCATTCCTTACGCACAGGGGGGGATTTGGGCAAAATAAAACAGACAGTAAGTCACAGAAAAGAATATCCATTGTAAAAAATGGAATTAAAACTAAATCTTAAAAAAAAAAAAATTCTCTCTCTGTCTCCCACCCTCCCCACCCTCTCTCTCTCTCTCTCTCTCTCTCTCTCTCTCTCTCTCTCTCTCTCTCTCTCATCTCTCTCTCTCTCTCTCTCTCTCTCTCTCTCTCTGTCTGTCTGTCTGTTTCTGTCTCCCCCCCCCCTCTCTCTCTCTCTCTCTCTCTCTCTCTCTTCTCTCTCTCTCTCTCTCTCTCTCTCTCTCTCTCTCTCTCTCTCTCACTCTCTTCCTCCCTCACTCTCTTCCTCCCTCCCTGCTTCCCTCTCTCTCAGTCTCTCTCTACACAGTTTCCAAGAAAGGGAAAGTCTTCAACCTCCCAAGGGCTGCTCTCTTTCATTCATGGTGTTCGAAAAGAAAGAAAAAAAAATGTAACTAAAAATACAAATGCAAATTCACACAAGAAGAGGCATGGTAACGTTAAATTCATAATACGTAAAGCAAAGCAAAATCAGATTGTAACTAGAAATACAAATACAAATTGATGAAAGATGTGTGACTTGGTTGCATAAAACTCATATCCGAGTTTATTAGTGTTTATTAAAGCTGGTCAGATGATGTAGTGAGTTGTGATTTGTGGTTGTGGCCCCCTATTCCACAACATATCATTAAATGCTCATTAGTAAAAAGATCTATTGTGTTAGATTAATAAATGTTTAATTGTTTTCAGTAATTATGGAGTACTTGAAAGAACTTATCAATGTGTTTCAAAGTGACAATATTAATTCTATTAGTAAGTGTAATTCAACGATTGAGTCAAATATTTATGAAATCAAAATCAACAACATTCAAAATTACGTTATATCTAAATGAGCCAAATTTTATCAAACAAAATAGCAATGATTATGATGCAATTGGTTATTTAATATTTCACACGTTAATAAATATATTAGATATTACACAAAAGAAAAATGATCACATGGGAAGCAAATACTTAAATTACATAGACATGTTCTGTGAATTGAATATTATTCTAAAAGAATAAACAAATAATTATTTATAATAAGCACAACATTGTATTTTACGTTATTACATTAATCAACCATCAAGCAAGAAAGATTAATAATCATGACAAAATCAAATATTTGATAGACGAAAAATCTGATCTTACGCTCTGCCGGACAAGAAGAGGACTTGTCACTGCCTGCACGCTTCCATTAACTGTTAATAAAGATACACCTAACACAATATTGCCACATTAGTTTAGTTTATCAAATTATTTCATTACAATTTCATAAAACTTTTTACTGTACCCAAATAACTCCCATGTTACTGTTTCCCATTTTTAATTTCTGCCCACCATAATCTAATTTCTGCCCATAATAGTACACTAAATAACTTCAAACGGGCTTACCCGGGATGAGCCACCAAAGGAACATGGCTACTGGACGCAACGCCGAAACTTAGTGCAGTCTCCGTCACTGAGCGTCCTTTTATTGTCGATACGAGGCTCGTCCAGTCACATCCTATGCTGTTATCACTTCTTCATTTCTTGCAGTTTGAAAGATACGTGCATCAGTACTTTTCTGTGTTTCGGTAAATATTTAACACTCTTTTTATCACTTCTCACTTTTTCTACCTGCCATCCAACCTATAATCTTGTTCCCAGACTGATGCACTTTAATCTACATTGCGAGCGATAAGAACTGCTTGTTTCCCACTCGTCATTTCTTCTTTGTTTCTGCTGGTTCATCGCCTGACGTTACCCTTCCTCACTTGATGTTTTCGCCGCTTCGGGTCGTGGGGCCTCTGTTTCTTTGTCACTGCCTCCTTTCCTGTCGACTGCTCGAGTCCTCGTGAAATTATTCTATCTCTAACGTCTCGTCCAAGTTTGCCTCTTGGCCCGTCCATAAGGCATCCGCTTCGCCCACTCATTCGTGTGATGAGGATGGATTCCTTCGAGTGTCTGCGATATTGGCTTTTATTTGCTATATGTTATTGAAGAAAAAAACCTTTCTCTAAAACAAATACGGAGATATCTGTATTATATAATGCGTTGTGTGTGTTTGTGTGTGCGTGAGTATATGTAGAGATAAATAAATAGATAAATAAATCAATAAATAAATATATTTATATATATATTTTGTGTGTGTGTGTGTGTGTGTGAGCACACACACACACACACACACACACACACACACACACACACACACACACACACACACACACACACACACACACACATTATTATTACACATTACTACTACTACTACTACTACACACAATATCATTATCCCTACACACACACACACACATACACACATATATATATATATATATATATATGTATATATATATATATATATATATACATATATATATACATATACATATATATAGATATAGATATACATATATATAGATATACATACATACATATACATATATATATATATATATATATATATATATATATATATATATATATATATATATATATATATATATATATATATACTCACGCACACACAAACACATATATTAAATATATGCATATATAGATGTCATATTATTTATATATGTATATAGTTATATATATATATATATATATATATATATATATATATATATATATATGTATATATTTATGTGTGTAGCGCGCGCGCGCGCGCGTGTGTGTGTGTGTGTGTGTGTGTATGTGTGTGATATGTATATGTGTGTGTGTGTGTGTGTGTGTGTGTGTGTGTGTGTGTGTGTGTGTGTGTGTGTGTGTGTGTGTGTGTGTGTGTGTGTGTGTGTGTGTGTGGCCTCTCATGAGTGTTATACTCAAACATAATAGACAGAAAATCCGTTGTTCAAAAAATGGATTCCCATAATCATGAACGATAGCGTTCATGAAATTAAGGCATGATCACAGCTTTATGAATGAAACTGCCAGTACATAAAACATCAAGCACATCCCTTGCCCCAGTAACATTACGGTTGTGTGAATAATTTAATTAAGCGAGTGAAATTGGCCATGGTATCCGCTACAATCTGCTTCATAACGAATGAATCGCGTTGAAAATTGCTTTCATTCCAGTATCTATTACCCCATATTAATTTACAATACTCAATTAATCTTCGATCATGACCCTCGCAATAAAAGTGACATTCGATGATATGTATATTTTTTAATGAAGTCTCACTGTATAGGTCATGACGATATACGTAGGTTTACGTATCATTTTTAATTATTTTTCTTCTTATTATTATTTATTTATTTATTTATTGATGGGAGGGTCAATTTTAGGCAGCATACGCTTGTCTAGTTTGTTTGTTTATTTATTAATTTATTTATTTTTATCAAGATTGTCATGAATAATGAAACGAAAAGTTACCGACATCGTGATGAAATCTTGTTCCTAAAAACCTTCAGAGTAGATTTTAAGTAAAGTGTGGAGGATTGGGGTAAAACAATCAAATAAAACAAATTATTATATTTTAAGGTTATTAAGGGGATACGTCATAATCACGGTCATTTTTATCACTGTTTTCATTGATGTGACCTTTCTTCCTCGTAAAATTCAAAGCTGTTTGAAGTTAATACAGCTTTTTGTTTAACACTTTTCCTCACAGCGTAAAATATGACATTTAAAAAATAATATTCTGTGGAACTCATTACTTACTTTTAGGTGAAAAAAATTAAATAAATTATGAATTGTCTAGATTATATATTATTCATAAATAGGTCTATGATCATTATGATGAGAATAAGTATTATGAAAATAATATCAGTGATAATAATCATGACAATAATAATGATTAGTGATAATAGTAATAATGATAATAATTATCATTATCATTATAATCATTATTATTAATATTATTATTATTACCATTACCATTATGATTACTTTTACCATAATTGTTAACGACTTTATCATCATCATTATTATTTTTATAACAATAATAGTAATTATTTTTTAAATCAATTATCATTATCACTATTATCATCATTAATATCACCATCATTATTATTATTAATATCGTCATTATTATTATTATCAATAATATTATTCTCATTATCATTATAACACTGATAATAATAGTATTAATAATAAGAATAATTTCAACAATAACAACAACAATAATGATAATAATAAAACAATAGTAATGATAATGTTTGTAATAACGATGATGATACTAGGAATGAAAATAGTAACAACACAGAATAACTGTGATAACTATCTATTTAGCTATCTATCTACCTATTATCATAATATATATATATATATATATATATATATATATATATATATATATATATATATATACACCATTATTATCAATAGTATCATTTTAGCTCTTATTAATAATAACAATAGATAGGTAAATAATGTAATAATATAGGCGTCGAGATCCCAGCACGAGACGCGGAATATTCTAAACGGATTTCGCTTCCCTAACGATCATAGCATTAAACTCCCTCATGAATATTGTAAGGCTAGAACAGCGCCAAAGAGGGGAATGGCCCTTTTTCCTTGACAAGCTGTTTGGACTAGCTAATGGGATCTCTGCTATTTTACGCTGGGATAATAAGAGGTTATTGCTTTCAACTACTTATCCCTGTTAACTACCCAATCAGGACCTGTTGTCGTCTGTCGGTCTGTCCGTCTGTCTGTCTGCAAGAAAAAGTATAAGCGTTACATCCCTTTCTAAAAAGACAGAAAAATATGGAAGCATTTTATCCGCTCAAAAAATAAGTAAATAAATAAATAAATAAAAATAAATAATAATAAATAAATAGATAAAAATAA
>NC_091573.1:14162382-14164882 GCF_042767895.1 Penaeus vannamei | reverse complement strand
TTGACCGGTTTCGATTATGTCTTCGTCATGAAGACATAATCGAAACCGGTCAAATATATCTCTTGCATTGTTAAGATATCGTCTCATTCATACCTTATATATATATATATATATATATATATATATATATATATATATATATATATATATATATATATATATATATATATATATATACACATATACATATACACTTTACCTACACACAAAAAAGCACCCGTTTTTGACTCTCACTTTATCTATATATTTATACATACAAACATGCATATATATATATATATATATATATATATATATATATATATATATATATATATATATATATATATATATATATATATATATATATATATTTGTCCGCGTGTGTGTGTGTTTGTCGTTGATGAATGCAAACCAAATGCTCGAACAAACACTGGTACATTTCCCATCTGTCGCCAAGCTCCTATAGAGCCCATAAAGACAGCGTCGACCATGAAACTATTGATGGGCGGTCTATGGAAACGGCCGCCCACGTTGAACAGTCGCTCGTGCAGAAGGTTTACTCGAATTTTCACTAAACAGATGCTACTCAGAGCCAAGTTTGGTGAATCCACGAGGAAAGAAGAAGGAACATTTGCTTTTTTATATCTATTAGTAAAATGTATACACACGGACAAGCATAGACATATTCACACATGTGTGCGTGTGTGTGTGCGTGTGTGTGTGTATGTGTGTGTGTGTGTGTGTTATGTGTGTGTGTGTGTGTGTGTGTGTGTGTGTGTGTGTGTGTGTGTGTGTGTGTGTGTGTGTGTGTGTGTGTGTGTGTGTGTGTGTGTGTGTGTGCGTGCGCGCGTATGTGTGTATGTTTGTATCTGTGTGTGTGCGTGTGGGTGTGTCAATTGAAATAGAATAAATAAATAAAACCAACGAGGTGTCATCTTCATGTCAAGCATTCGTTTTCTGTTACTTAAAATCTCTGTAATATATTCAGAAACGTTTTTCTTGTACTGCATTCATAAGTAGATTTAAGTGTAATAACGTTTCTAAAACATTCTCGCGAAAAATATGTGTAAATGATGCTAATTTCAGTCTCCCCGTGAATCTTTAATATACTTGGTGGAAGAAAAGAAAACAAAATAGTTTAGTTTGTCAGCGTGTAATAAGTGCGAAAATCCGACTTATTAGACAGTAAAAACGGCATAGATATATTCAATACAGTGCGTAGACTGTCGAACAATGACCAGAGAGTTGCGTAATATTTTAAAAATTAATCATCGTAAAAGTATATAATTTGAGAGAGCCCTTTTACTTATCCCATTGTTGCTTTCTTCAAGTAATAATTTCACACTGAATTAAATCCCAAATCGCCTCGTCAGATTTTAATGAAGTCTTTTAATCTATGAGATGTACTTTACATTCTCTCTCTCTCTCTCTCTCTCTCTCTCTCTCTCTCTCTCTCTCTCTCTCTCTCTCTCTCTCTCTTCTCTCTCCCTCTCTCTCTCTCTCTCTCTTAAATTCTATCTGAGCAATCTCCTAAGTGAAATGTACTGTAATCTCCTCCCTCTTCTCTCTCCTTCACAGGTGATTCGTTGCTTCCCTTCTAAGCTTCCTACATTAATCCAGACATCCTCAACTAAGAAAGGGTGCTTGAGCAAGGAAAACGCTTCGGGAAGTAATGAAAACAATACGAAAATAAACAGAAGAAAAATGATTCCCGTCAAAATGTCCAGAATGAACAGCAAAATCAAGCACACTTTAGCAGACTCAAAGTACTATATGTATGCCAGGGACACCCCATCCCATATCCATCACTGATCAAAGTACAGCCACGGCATCAAAGGGTGACAAGATCCATCTCATATTCACGTCAACATCCCATATCCCAGTGTAAACAGTGTACAGAACGGGGAAGATCGTACCTTGTGTGTCATTAGTGTACCCTTGATGTTATCAAAATAGTTTCTTGGCGTTGATACTTTTTCTCTGCCGATGATGACGTTTGATGTCACTAGAACTGTGTTTGATGACACTGTAATGGTGTTTAGGTCACATTAGAACAGCTGTTTGGGTTACTAGGCAACGCGTGAAGTCAAATTAATGTTTTCACTCTGTTTTGATGATGAGTACAGTTGTATAAGGGGATATTATATAACGTGCGCTGAAGACCAAAGGTAATCCACGTATCCTTCAGTTAATTAACGTCTATTCAACTTGTTGTTTAAAGGAGAGAGAATTCTTTAATGTATGCTTCCTTAGCTGGTTCCTTAGCAGAAATTGCTTTATTAATGCAACTGTTATAATTTAATTTTCACTGATGAGATGATCCAAAAGAAGATAATTTCAGATCCACACGATGTGAATGTGACTGTCCTTACCTGCCATTAGGATACAAGTCCATAAAGCCACAAGTCCACTAGTCTACAAGTCCACAAGTCCACTAGTTCACAAGTCCACAAGTCCATAAGGCCACAAGTCTACAAGTCCACTAGTCCACAAAACCACAAGTCCACAAGGCCACTAG
>NC_091573.1:14113808-14116308 GCF_042767895.1 Penaeus vannamei | reverse complement strand
ATATATATATATATATATATATATATATATGACCCGATAATGTATAGATGGAATTAGCAACCAGACGATCAGTAAGAAAAAAAATGGTAAGATAGATATCAGTATAAGACATTAATGATTATGGTAACAGGAAGGATAAAGATAATGATGATTATGATGATGACCATGATGATTATGATTTGATTATAATTATGATTATGACTGTGATGATAATGATGACTAGTGATGATGATGATAAGTATAAAGAGTGATAATGATAAAGTGACGATGAAAGTGATGATGATGATAAGGATAAGAATAATAATTGAAAAATTGTGCTAATGATTTATTTCGGGAAGGGTGACCCGTTAGTCATTTTTCCTATTATTAATATTATCATTATTATTATTATTATTATAACTTTTTTATTATCAACAATTTCATTATCATTACCATTATTATCATTGTTGTTTATATTATTATTACTACTACTACTCTTATCATAATAAGAATAACTAGAAGCACTCAGTGAGCGCATACCTCCGCCAAGGCAATGAGTAAAATATTCACACGAAGAATTACATGAAAATCACCTCTTTATCAAGACCACTGGTGACGCCCACGTTTCCCCAGCTTGCATTAATACTGATTTTTTTTTTTTTTTTTTTTTTAATCCTGGACCCGGAGCGTGATCCGGTTCAGCACCCGAGTTGAATGGCGTCTAAGGTAGAGTAAGACACACCGAGTAAAAATGTCTTAACAATCTGTTCATAACTTTTGGAGTTATCGTGCTGCCCAACAAAGAAACGAATTACCCAGAGCTACCAAGAGCATAACTATCTTGCCGGAGGTAATAACAATAATAATGATGTACATGATTAGGATGATGCCAATGATGATGATAATGATTATCATTATTATTATCATAATAAAAATTATATAGTAACATTAAGGAAAATAATCGTAATGTAAGGTATTTAAATAAGCTATTTAATATCCCAGTTGAGTAATGCCCAACTATTGCAGACTTAGATCTCTTTTTACGTTTGCGCCCACGTGTTTGATCTCTCCTTTGATATTTCCGCTTAAGAAAGTCTGTATACTAACTTTACCACGTCAGATGTTGATCAAAGATGTGACAACCACACGTGTGCGCAATACACAGAAATATGTGTGTACTATTAAAGAGTAAATAAGTGTGTGGGTGTTATTTTTTACGGTATACACAAAATATGTGTATACTCTAAAAGAGTATGTAAGTGTGTGGGTGTTACTCTTTTTACAGTATACACAGAAATACGTTTGTATTAAAAAAAGTATATAAGTACTTGTGGTTGTTGTTTTAACGTGTTTTATTAGAGGATAACAGCCTTAAAACAGGAGTTATAATGAGACAACTGAAAATATTATGTTGCTGTAAAAAGCCACAGTAGATTATGAATTAATTGTAAATCAGAGCATGAATTAATTGAAAACGGCAGTTGACAAACTGATGTACGAGAATTAAACGACGGCTAATTCGTATTTATGTCTAAGTATAGTTGGCAATTGGCTATTCCTATGCCTGTCTGCTCAATACCAACTTGTGTGTGGGAGGTGGATTGAGCGGGGGGGGAGGGGGCTCGGAATGTTCACCATCTTTTCCCGAACTACAGGATTCTCTTCTGACACAAAGCCGATGGCGTGGTTAAGCCAAGGATAATGAGTGTACCTTCACATCCACGGTATGATGAAGCAAGGATTATTTTCGTTGTTCTCTTCTGAACGCTTTTCGGTCTGACAGCTGCGTGGCGTTGAGGGCGGAGGACCAGGCGGGAGATGCGTGCGTCAGCTACAGCAGGATGCGGGTCCTGTGGATGGTAGTGAGTTCCGATGGAGGCGATCCCCATGTCTTGAAGCGACGCAACAGGTACAGCCTCAAGGATACTGAGGTGACGATGGCGGAGAGAGAGAGAGAGAGACGCACATACAGACCAGGAGAGTCGATGGTAACCCCGAAGATCTTGGCCGCGTGAACGAGGACCAGGGTGTGGTGTCGTATGATGAAGTACGAAGTACATCAACACCGTCTTGTGATTCAGAGTGATGTGATTTTTTTTTTTTTTTCTTTTTCAAAGGAGCGTTTTAGATTGTCCTCTAATAATTGACAGTCTAGGAACGTGTTGACAACTGCAATTATCGAGTCCCACGAACATGAAGGAATATGTGGTAAGTGCTGTCGTTCATGGTATAAGGTTCGACTTGCAAGGCCTCGTCGACTGCAACGATACCTGGCCAAAGGGCGGTGATCAACGGAGCTAATTCATCTAGTCTGTTCATCAGCGAGGTGGCATTTGGCAGCAAGAGAGCTAGGAAATCATAGACTTGGGACTTCAAAGACAGAGCAACTTGGGGTGACTTGGAGATTCTGTCATTATTCTTTGCCTGGTTTTGCTTCCTTTGGTTGTCCCCCAAACCCTAAGCGCTAAGCTCATATTTGAGGTCAGGGCAGTGTGTGTGTGTGTGTGTGTGTGTGTGTGTG
>NC_091573.1:14096308-14098808 GCF_042767895.1 Penaeus vannamei | reverse complement strand
GGGGAAATAACAGGGTTTGTAAGGGAATCGATAAGGGGGCTAAATTCACCGTCAATATTTGTTCTATGACAGTTAATGCCACATTGATGGCCTTAGGAACATCAGTGACGGTGAAGACCAGGAATTCTTTTCTTCTCGGAAAATGCCAGACTGACAGCCAGCGAAAGGAAGATGGTGGAGGCATATCTATGACTGAGGTCGGGAGTGAATTCTGAATGTAAAAGGAAGGAGAGAGAGAGGGTATTCGTCCTAAAGATAGGGACTGAAAGAAGGGAGGTTCTTGAGAAGAGAAAAAGAGAACTTAACTTCAAAAGAGTGTATATACGCAGGTCAGAAGAGAGTAGAGAGATGGTCTGCAGGGGAAGATGTTTATATATATATATATATATATATATATATATATATATATATATATATATATATATATATATATATATATATATATATTTATACCTATATGCACACCAGTGTGTGTGTTTATGCACACACACACACACACACACACACACACACACACACACACACACACACACACACACACATACACACACACATTCACACACACACACACACACACACATATATATATGTATATATATATATATATATATATATATATATATATATATATATATATATATATATATATATATATATATATATACATGTGTATATATGTGTGTGTGTGTGTGTACAACACACCCATGTACAAATACACTCACATAGAAATGTAGCCTTGCCAGGACGCATCATTGGCAATCCCTTCCAGATGAAACCACTGATGTTCGTATCGGGTTCCGAGCAGCCCTTCATATCTGAATCAACCCCCTTGGACTTAGCAGCGAGGCCAGCCATATTTCATCCTTCCAATTTCCTTATATTTGCATTCTTGATCAAATCTTTTGGCCGCATGTTTGCCTTCCCCGGCCTTCCCCTTATCAGCCGGGGCTTATCGAAAGCACGGGAGTGGATCAGCTTATACCTACTCCCTCGGTGTCTGGTTTGCCGGAGTGGGAGTGGGAGTGGGAGTGCCTCGACTGGAAAGTTGGGGGAAAGCATTTTATATGATTTTGGGAAAGAGTTATCTATCGTTTTAGAATTTCTCTGAAATGATTATGATTTTTTTCCTACTTGAAAGTTTGGCATGTTTTTGTGCAATTTAGAAGTTCACTGGAAAAGAAGAAAAACGCTTGTTGGAGGAAGGGAATATGATATATTTTGGTCTCTTTGTTGTGCAAGAAAACATTATTCATATATTCTGTTCCAAAATATTCGTTTTACTGACTTTTTTATCCAATAGCTGTGTGCGTGTTTTATATAAAACAAAAAAACAAAATAAAAATAAAAATAATTTAAAAAAATTAAAAAAAAGTAAAACCATGGACGTACAGTACATGCATATGCATATGATTTCTCGTCAAAGTGATATTATTCCATGTACAACGTAGGCACCCACCCAACTACACATAAACAACATACAAATATATTACACTACATCCAACAGCACTCCAAAGGTAATTATCTAAATGAGGGGGGACTGATTAAGACTGATTAAATTTACAAGATGTGCGCGCCGCCGAACCTACCACCTGAGCACCGAGATCAAAGATAAGGGCGTCGGGCTTTTCGTGTAAACAAAGGACTAAGGGCGGCGGGGATCTGCAGAGGCGTGGGAAATGAACAGATCGGAGAACAGACGGAAGAAAGGGAGAAGGAGGAGGTGGAGGGGAAGGAGGACTTGGAGGATGAGGGGGAGATGGAGGAAGGGAAGAAGGGAAGAAGGGGAGAAGGAGGAGGAGGAGGGGAAGGAGGACTTAGAGGATGAGTGGGAGATGGAGGAGGGGAAGAAGGAGAGGAAGGAGGAGGAAGAGGAGGAAGGAGGTGGAGGAAGGGAAGGAAGGAAGAGGTGGAGGGGGCGGGGCAAATGGAGGAGAGGAAGAAGGGGAGAAGGAGGAGGAGGGGAAGAAGGGAAGGAAGGTGAAGGTGGAGGAGGAAGGGGGATGGAAGAGGAGAAGGAGGAGGTGGAGGAAGGGGAGGAAGGAGAAGGCGGAAGAAGGGGAGGAAGGAGGAGGGGGGAAAGGGGAGAAGGAGGAGGTAGAAGAGGGGAAGGAAAGAGGAGGCGGGAGAGATGGAGGAAGGAGGAAGAAAGAAGAAGGCGGAGGAACGAGACGTAGGGAGGGGAGGTAGGAGGTGGTGTAGGAACGGGTGAAGGAAACAAAATTGACGATTAGAAATAAAAGAGAGGGAAAGTAAGGATGAAAGGAAGATGGGGAAACAGAGATAGAAGGAGAGGAAAACATAAACATAAAGGGGAGAAGGAGGCGAATACGAGAGGGAGATAGAAGAAGGGGAGAAGGAAGAGGAGAAAATAAGAAGCAAAGGGGAGAAAAAGAGAAAGGAGTAAAGGGTAGAGGAGATGGAACGAGAGTAAAAAAGGAGAGGAGAAGAAGGAGATGGAAGACTGGGAAAATAAAAGGGAGGAAGGGAAGGAGAGGGAGGT
>NC_091573.1:14071308-14073808 GCF_042767895.1 Penaeus vannamei | reverse complement strand
TCTCTAGTTCTTCACGGCAGGTTTGGTCGATCTGCCCAAGCCATGACTTCCTCGGTCGTCCCAAAGGCCTCCTCCACCCAGGGTTGTCTCGAATAGAGACGACCTGATGGGCAGGATCATCCTGAGGAAAGCGAGCCCGGTGGCCGTATAGCCTGAGTTGGCGATCACGGATTGTGCAGATAACAGGGCTTGTGCCAGTCTCACGGTGCAACCGTTGGTTGGACACATGGTCCCGCCAACAGTACCCCATGATCTGGCGCAAGGACCTATTGCAAAAGGCTTCAAGACGAGCCTCCAAGGCACAGGACAATGTCCAGGTTTCGCTACCGTATAGCAAAACTGGCATTATCAGGGCCTTGAAAACCCGAAGCTTGGTCCTTCTGCACAGGTACCGACATCTCCAAATACTCTTGTTGAGAGAGTTCATGACCCCTGCTGCCAGGCCAATCCGTCTGCTGACTTCATGGTCTGACAGCCCAGAGTTATGAACTACACTACCAAGGTATGTAAAGGTCTCTGTGACTTCAATGTCCTCGCCGCAAGCACGTACCGACTGAACAGGTTCTCCTGTCAAGTCCCCAAATTCCTGGACCTTGGTCTTGGTCCAGGAGACCTCTAGACCCAGGGGCTTTGCTTCATTGCTAAATGCATCGAGAGCCGCCACTAGGGTTTCCAAAGACTCAGATAGAATGGCAACGTCATCAGCAAAGTCAAGGTCTGTAACCTTGATATTGCCCAGCGTTGCCCCACAATGACTTTGAACAGTAGCTCTGCCCAGTATCCAGTCCATGCAAGTGTTGAAAAGAGTTGGTGCAAGGACACAGCCTTGCCTCACTCCTGAACTAACAGGAAAGAAGCTCGACAGGCCCCCACCACACTTTACAGCACTTTCAGTACCAGTATACAGGCTTGCTATTAGTCCAATAATCCTTGTTGGTATTCCTCTCAGCCTCAGGATCTCCCAAAGTGACTCCCGATGCACCGTATCGAACGCCTTCTTGAGGTCGATGTAGGCTGCAAGCAGCCCACGCCCGAATTCACGACGGCGCTCTACAATGACTCGAAGCGCGAGGATACGGTCTATTGTGGACTTACCAGGAGTGAATCCGGATTGCTCCAGTCTCTGGTGCCTCAGTAGATGGTCTCTGATACGTCTCAGAAGGATGTGGGCGAGAACCTTGCCTGGTACACTGAGCAGTGTGATGCCTCGGTGATTGCTGCAGTCCCACCGGTCCCCCTTCCCCTTCCAGAGAGGGATGACCACACCCCTCAACAGGTCAGGAGGAACGGAACCGGACTGCCAGATGGCAGCCAGGACAGCATGTAACCCCCGAGCCATAGGTTCACCACCAGCCTTTAACAGTTCAGCTGGTATGCCGCAGATACCAGCTGCTTTACCACTCTTCAGCTTGGAAATCGCCCCCCTAACTTCAGTTAGGGAGGGAGGGTCCTCACTGATAGGTGGATCTGGCAGCGGGATCTCGACACTACCCGCATCCAAGTTAACTGTTGGTGGGTCAACCTGGTACAGCTGCTCAAAATACTCAGCCCAACGTCCCCGCACCGCAACAGGATCTGAAACGATCTGACCACTTACTGAGCGAACTGCTGTCACCTGTGAAGAGGGCTTGGAGTTCAGCTTTCTCAGGGCTTGGTATGCAGGACGAAGGTCATTTACTAAGAAATGGCCTTCTACCTCCTCTGCAAGACTCCTAATAAACTGTTCCTTGTCCCTTCTTAACAGGGACCGAGTTCTGCGCACATGAGAACGGTGCAATTCCCGATCCCCTGTCAGACGAGCCGCACGACATGCATCTGTGGCTTCCAGTGTCTCCCGCGAGATGGAATTCTGTACTGCTCTCGGGCGTACACCAATCGTATCTTGAGCTGCATCAAGCGTTTCACGCTTAAAGGTATCCCACAGAAGAACAGGGTCTGTCAGACTGCCAAGCACTGCGAAACGATCAGAGATTGCCTCAGCAAACCCGCGGGCACACTCCCCCTCCCTCAGCCTGTCCAAATGAAACACCCTAGGGTGATCATTTGACCGCTGGGGGGTTTTGAAGTGGACTCGGAGGGTAGCCACAACCAATCTATGGTCAGTACCACAGAACTCAGCACTCCTGTACACTCTGCAATTTTGAAGGATCCTCCAGCGAGTGCTAACAAGTATGTGGTCGATCTCCTTGGCTGCGTTACCCGCATCACTGTACCATGTCCAGCGATGAGGGTCTGGGCGCTGGTACCAGGAGCCAGAAATCCTCAATTTCTGGGACCTAGCAAAGTCCCGGAAAAGGAGGCTATTCTCGCTACCGGCATCAGCTCCTGAACCATGGGGACCGACAGACATCTCATAGCCAGCTCGATCACAGCCAGATACCGCATTGAAGTCGCCCAGAACAATGCGAATATCTCGTCGGGGACATCTGTCTGCCACAGATGTAAGTTTGGCGTAGAACATCTCTTTCACGTCAAGTTTACAAACATCGGTGGAGCGTAC
>NC_091573.1:14011308-14016308 GCF_042767895.1 Penaeus vannamei | reverse complement strand
ACTTTCAATTTATTACTGTTAATAAATAAGAATAGAAAAGTAAAACAGATTAAACAAGAAGAATAGTAATAATAATAATAATAACAAACGGATTTTCCCGCAGTTCCTAATGAGGGTAAACGTGGGAAGGAGAGGTCTTGACTGACACAGCTGTTGCGGGGGAAGAGGACACGAAACTACACGACGACACTTAGGTTACAGTAAATTACTTGCTCTTGAGGTGAGTGAACAGTTTATTGGAAAACGACGGTAGTTGGACTCGCTGGATTTCTCTCTTTCTCTTTCTTTCTCGGTGTCGTATTCTTCCCATTTCCGTTTCTTTTTCTTTTACTTTTTCTCTTTCTTTCTCTTGCTCTTTCTCTGTCTCTTTCTCTTTCTCTTTCTCTTTCTCTCTACCTCTCCCTCTCCCTTTCCCATTCTCTCTCTCCCTCTCTCTCTCTCTCTCTCTCTCTCTCTCTCTCTCTCTCTCTCTCTCTCTCTCTCTCTCTCTCTCTCTCTCTCACTCTCACTCTCTCTCTCTCACTCTCCCACTCTCCCACTCTCCTCCCTCCCTCTCTCCCTCCCTCCCTCCCTCCCTCCCTCCCTCCCTCCCTCCCTCCCTCCCCCCCCCCCTCTCTCTCTCCCTCTCTCTCTCATTCTCTCCTTCTCTCTCTCTCTCTCTCTCTCTCTCTCTCTCTCTCTCTCTCTCTCTCTCTCTCTCTCTCTCTCTCTCTCTCTCTCCCCGACCCACCCACCCGACCATCAAACTTGGAAATCTGAGGCAAGCAAACAACCAGAGGAGTAATGGAGCCATTAACTAAGCTTTTGCCAAGTTCAGAACACGGAAGAGCGTTGGAGTGAGCAAGGAAATTCATTTTAATTGCTGTTTCACTTTCCGTCGCAGAGACCACATTAATATATCTTTAAGGCCATGGGTGTATTCACTGTAATATAAACTCTTCACTTTATAAGAAAAAGAATTGCGTTAATAGATGGACACAGTAGATATATGAAATATGAATATATTAATGCATAAACACAAATACACACATGAACATATATCTGTGCATACGTATTTATGTATAAATAAATTTATATTTCACACGTGTGTGTGTGTGTGTGTGTGTGTGTGTGTGTGTGTGTGTGTGTGTGTGTGTGTGTGTGTGTGTGTGTGTGTGTGTGTGTGTGTGTGTGTGTGTGTATTTAGATCCGTATGATTTGATAGTGTTCATATCCAGACATCCTGTAACGAAGAAAGATTCCAAGAGGAATATTGCATGAAAAAAAGAGATAAATTGATTTTTCGATACGTGAACTTGCCGTTAACTGACGCAAGTTAAGAGACACGAGTGGAAAGTCGATGAACACAAAGGATAAATCCTCTGTGATGTCTATTGTTTGATTGTCTGGCGCTAAATATTCATAATCATAATAGGATTTCTATGAATAGCTTTGATATATTCTTTATTCACGTTAGATTGTGTCCCTACCCCCACCTCACCCCCAACCCTTACAACATCCCTTCACCATACCTCGTCTATTATTAGCATTTATGACAGCGCGTGCATTCCGTGTAATAAATACCTTGTTCGATCTATGAGAAATATAGATAGATCCATATCCGGAAAGAAATAGATGTACAGCATATGATAATGTAGGTACATCGGCATACATTTCCAAAAATATATCTTGATTACAAAGTTGCCAATTTGTTCTAATGTACAGATTATGGTTATCATAATTGTAAATTGCGGAAGAAAATTCAGATCCTTTCTGATTATTGCGTTTTCTCCTGCTACGCTTTGGCTCCGTTTATCACGTGGTACTCTTTACACAAGCGGGCATACTCACTTTACACGTGATCAAAGTGCAGCTTCAATTACTACCTGAAAATAAACGTTTTACATCAAGGTGCATGCGACAAAAGCAAGATAAATGCCACGTAGGCTCATGAAAAAGCAATTTTATATGAGATTTTGAACATTTTAGGGTCAGGGACATCTCGACTCGTCTTCTTATTACGTCCCTAACTTGTGGTAAAAGACTGAATAGGATCTGCTTTTTCCGCTTCTCTAAGTCGTTTACAAACTTTTCTCTTTAAATCGGATTTTTCCTTTCTTTCAACTGAAGTCGTCTTTTCCAGAGATATGTTTTATCTTTTTACACCGTGTTTCCCGATTGCGCGGATGTTGAGTGTAGCAGCTGCAGTAAACATCGCAACAATAGGTGACATTCTCAGATATATATGTTATTAGCTTGAGTAATGAACTGTAGCTTATGCTTGGTGATAAGAAGGTAACCTTATGTCATAGGGTTGAGAAAAATAACAGTTATTGTTCGTTTTTCTTTTTTTTTTAATTGCCGTTATCAATAATGCAATATAATAGCAATAACATAATTTCTGCTTCTGAATCAATCTACTCTGGAAGGTACAATTGGCGAAGACATTCCGACGCACATCGATAGCGTTTTGTTTCCCGTCTTCTGCGATTTGATGCTTTTTGTAGGATGGAGACAATACCCGCTCTCGAGACCCAGATGTACGAAGTAAACGTTGGTCTTCCTTGTTTCTCTGGCAATTGTGTTTGAGTTCAGTCTCACTTCTTTCTTATTTTATTTCATATTTTCGTTTATTTCTACTATAGTACTATTATGTTTTGGGTATAGATTTTTTGTTTTTACATTTGATAAGCCGTCTTATGTACTATTCATTCCTAAAGTTATTATAATCATTTAGCCTTTCGGAGATTTATTTATGTTTACAAGTATTATAGATTGAGCCCGTTACATCCAAGGACTTTTTATTGGTCATCTGAAAATAATAAAATCACAAACAGTTGGTCTAGGAGGTAATGTTAGTTAAATATAATAAAGAAAGTAAGCAATAATGGCATGTGTGTAAACCGGTGACTAATAAAGTTAGTAGTTTTGTCACTTTTTAGCAGTGATTTAAAAAGTTTTTAATTGGTTAAGGTTTCCCTAGATTAACACTGACGTTCAAGTCAACCTCATGAAAGTGCAACTCATTATCATACACTGTTTCTGTCGTACAGTGGGTGTGTATAGAAGGTGTTTATTATTAGTATCAGTAGCATTATTATCAATAATATTATTACTGTAGACGTATCACTATATGTGTTACAGCCATCATTATCATTATATCTATTGTTATCTTTTTCATTATATCTGTTAATACAATTATCATCACAATTATTACCTCCGCTAAGGTTATGTTTTTTGGCAGCATTGGTTAGTTGGTTACCAGGATGAATCTTTACCAACGATGTATATTAGCCCAAGATGGATGCATGATCAGGATCCGGATCTAGGAATTTTTTAAAGGATCTGTTAGCATTGCGAGATGGGGAAGCACGGACGTCACCAGTGTATTTCAATGGAATTCTTTGTGTGCATATTTTTGTTACATTAATTGCTTTGCCGGAGGCATGCACCTTATGAATGCTTTTAGACTAATTGCTACCCTTATCATTATCATTGATTTTAACGAAGTTGTCTATATTATCTTATTTCGTTCCCACGTCTTAGAAGAAAACGTTTTCCCTGCTTAACGATCCCCAAGCAGTTTTGGTAACAACGCAATTGCCTCGGGAGTCTCACGCAGATCTCAACGGGCGAAGACTGTCTGACGCACAGCTCGTTCCCGGTCGATAAAACGGGAGAACCTCGCTACTGTGGCGCGGGAATAGGGTCTTGTTAACCCTAATGGTTAGTATTCCGGACCTGCTCCCGCTGCAGTGCCTCGTCTATCATCCTTTGTGTCGCGGAGAAGATGCTGTAGGATCTTTTGCATCCTCTCAGCTGCCTCATGTGCCATCTTCTCGACCTTTATGATTTAGAGAGGGTTGAGTGGGAGATGGGGCACTAAATCCTTTGTGTGTGTGTGAGTATGTGTGTGTGTGTGTGTGTGTGTGTGTGTGTGTGTGTGTGTGTGTGTGTGTGTGTGTGTGTGTGTGTGAGTGAATGTGTGTGTGTGTGTGTGAATGTGTGTGTGTGTGTGAGTGAGTGAGTGTGTGTGTGTGTGTGTGTGTGTGTGTGAATGTGTGTGCATGTGTGTGTGGGTGTGTGTGTGTGTATGAGTGAGTGAGTGAATGTGTGTGAGTGTGTATGTGTGTGTGTGAGTGAATGTGTGTGAGTGTGTGTGTGTGTGTGTGTGTGTGAGTGTGTTTGTGTGTTTGTGTGTGTGTGATTTCCCACTTCATTGAAACCACCATCACAAGATATGAATTTAGTTTCAGCAATTCATGGTACAGGTAAGTAATATCTATTAATACCAGAAATTATTGTCTGGACAACGTTATTTTTGTTTAATCAGACATCCAGTTAATTAGCAGGTAAATTGTAATTCCTGGATGTGATTTGATTCTGACAAGTATGAATATTATTAGTGAACATTTTTCGTATATTGAAGTTTTATTTACGCTACAACTGGATCGCGGTCCAGGGGTTCGTTGGTGTTATCAACGGTGAGATAAAGATTATGATGGGGAGAGGGATGATAATGATGATGAGGTGACGATGTTGATGAAAATATATATACATATATATACATACATGTGTGTGTTTATGTGTATGTGTAATGTATACATGTATATATATATATATATATATATATATATATATATATATATATATATATATATATATATATATATATATATATATATATATATTATATATATATATTTATATATATATATATATATATATATATATATATATGTATTATATGTGTGTATATATATATATATATATATATATATATATATATATATATATATATATATATCGTAAGGCTTTACAGGGCAAAGATATAATGCTATGATCGTTGTTATTGTTGCCACCTGTTGCTAAGTATACTAGAAGTTGAGTCTGTGTGAAAACGCCTCTTTAATTTTTAAGATACAAAATGTGATGATTTTATCGAGTGAAATTATTTTGAATAAAAGTGGTGCGTTGCCAACAGTAAAAATGATAAAAACTCTTAGTGGTAATTCAAGAAT
>NC_091573.1:13983808-13986308 GCF_042767895.1 Penaeus vannamei | reverse complement strand
AATTTTACCTCAGCTTTATTCCAACAGGTGATGCGTTCCTTGGGTATCAGACAGCGTAAGTCAGCCGCTTTTCATCCAGAGTCACAGGGGGTTTGCACCTTGCCAGCTCTTTTATGGCCATGAGGTTCGAGGACTCCTTAAAGTTTGAAAAGAATGTTGGCTCAATGAAGAGATAGTCGTAACTGTATCTACATATGTGGAAAATCTAAATTGTAAACTGAAAGCTGCTGTCACTCTTCCACATAGACATTTGGATAATGTACAGAGTAGAATACAAAGTATATTTGGCAAGACTAAAAAGGCTGAGATTAGAGAATTTAAAGAAGGAGAATTAGTTTTGGCTTTACTTCCTGTTCACAAGCAGCCTCTTTATTCAAAATGCCACAGTCCATTTCGTTTATTGAAACGTACTAGTGACGTAAACTATATCACTGAAACTCCTGAAAGGCGAAAGAAAAAGCGTCTAGCGTATGTTAATCTCTCAAAAAAGTATCTTTCACGTGAAGATACTGGTGCTGATGGAGATAAAGCAAAGACCGCAGCACTCAGAGTATCTAATAATTGCGATGTCAGTGGCGGAAATAGTGGCAAAGAATGCACAGATTATCTTGCGGAGCCTAATCTCTCAATCTCTACAATTCTAGATAACCCTGAGTATAAACTATTTCATCTAACAGCAGCCAGCATCACCTCCCTTATACAGGTATATCTTGATTTTTAGAGTGACATACCTCATCTGTGTACACTTTTGGAGCATGACATAGAGATGAAAGGTGCGCAGTCAATTCGACATTGGTGATAAGAAAAAGATCCTTCGAGCTGAAATTCGACGCCTCCAAGACCAGGATCTGATTCGTCCAAATTCAAGTCCATGGGCATCTCTGGTTCTTGATCCAAAAGAAAGTGAGCCATTTTGTCTATGTATTGATTACCAGAAAGTAACGCTTCCTGCCCTCTCCCGAGGATGGCTGACTTAAAAGACGATCTCGGTATTGTTAGGCACCTCTCCAAATTACACCTTTTGCAGGGTTACTACCAGGTGCCCTGAAGTGAGAGAGCCATCCCTATATAACAGGACTATGAATGCACCATCTTCCCATCTGGAGTGCCCAAGCAATCTTCCAGCGGCTGATGAACTTTCTAACTGCTGATCTGGAGGGTGTAAGATGTTAGCTTGACGACGTAGGTATATATTTGTATATAAAAATATACACATACATACATACATATATATATATATATATATATATATATATATATATATATATATATATATATATATATATATATATATATATATATATTCACTCATAGTCTATAGATACACTTATATATGTATACACACACACACACACACAAACGCATATATATATATATATATATATATATATATATATATATATATATATATATATATATATATATATATATATATATATATATATATATATGTGTGTCTGTGTGTGTGTGTACATATATATGCACAAATATATATATATATATATATATATATATATATATATATATATATATATATATATATATATATACATATATATATATATATATATATATATATATATATATATATATATATATATATATATATATGAAAAGAAAAAAGACAAAGAGAGTTTTCCACTTTTTCTCTCCCATTTTTCATAAGCATGACAATACAATGTGTTGAAGATTAAAGTGTTCCTGCATGAAAGAACTTCCGGAGTGTGATATAAAAAGCCAACTAGCGTTACCGTCTTTGAACTTTCCTGACACAAAATTCGAAAAAAATTAAAAGGGAAAAAGAGGTGCAGAGAGATCGATCGATAGATAGAGAGAGATAGAGATAGATAGAGAGAGAGAGAGAGAGTGAAAGAGAGAAAGAAAGAGAGTTAGAGAGAGAGAGTGAGATAAGGAGAGAAAGAGAGAGACTGAGATAAGGAGAGAGAGAAACAGACAACCTGAAAGGAGATGGAAAAACACAAAAAGCAGAAAAGAGGAACAGGGAGCGAAAAGGAATAAAACAGGGGGGAAAAATCGCGTTAACAGCAAACACGCGCCAAAGACCCATTTTAATAACTTTAACAATGGCCGACACAGGAATTTCAACGCCACACACTTTAACAAAGAAAAAAAGAAAAAAGACGAAAAATAGCGAAAAGTGACCCATGAATTGCTACGTAGTTATCGTCCAGTCTAGGTCACAGTTTTTTGTATCTCTGTTTCAGCGACCGTTTGTTAGTGTCGTTTGTTTGTCACTAAGTCTGTTTATGTCCCTGATTCTCTGGTTATGTGTCTGTCTGCCAGTTTATTGAAATCCACAAGCCCGCATGCAATACATGAAACCCACAGGCGCGCGAATATATATATGTATGTATGTATGTATGTATGTATGTATGTATGTATGTACATATATATATATATATACATTTATATATATATATATACATATACATATACATATATGTATACGCATGTATATGTATGTGTGTATATATATATA
>NC_091573.1:13946308-13948808 GCF_042767895.1 Penaeus vannamei | reverse complement strand
GATTAAAAGGAAGGGGAACGATTATTTTATGCGCAAGTGAAATCATGGAAAGATACTGGTGGAATGGGGATGAGGGTCTTATTCCATCTCACTTATCTTTTTTATTTTCTTTACAGTAATTCTTTAGTAATTATTGGTTTATAATTAGCAGGAATAGGGAGGGTATGAAGCTAACTCAGGAGTTTAGTTAGTAGAGAATATGGGTTATTTACGTTATAATATTACTAAGATTTATGTTATGATGTGCCACATGTTTATTATTTGCTTATAGAATAAAAAGTTTATGGTTAAAAATATTCCTATGATCTTTGATTATTTGGCACACACTAATCAGAGGAATTAGTCCAATCCACCCAACAAGCTTGATAGAGAGAGAGAGAGAGAGAGAGAGAAAGAGAGAAAGAGAGAGAGAGAGAAAGCGCGAAACAGAGATGCAAACATTGTCAAATATGAAATTGTTCAAAGATATTTGGTGCAAAATGTTTGAAAAAATGAAGGAGAGGGAGAGGGGGAGGCTATGAAGACAAGGAATGCCCTGGAAGTGTATCCCCCCCCCCCCATACAAACTCCTATCCCTACTGGAAGGGTATGAGGGTGAGGTAAAGGAAGAGGGTGATATAAAGGACAGAAGGGGAAACTATGATATAGAATCTGCCAATGATAGCTCCTCATCCTGGATATGGGGAGGGGCATATGTAGCTGATGTACATGATTGGTGGAAACAGGATGGAGCTACGGGGATGGTGGGTGGAGCTACAGAATATCTAGGGCAGTATACGGAGTCTAAAAATAGACCCAGAATACGGGATCCTCGCCAATAACTAACATCAAAAGGAATTATGAAGCCACCGTTGGCATCACCTGATGTTCGACTGGCGCTTCATGACACAGATGCCAGTGTAACCGTATAGAATGGGTTAAAGTCATGCTACCGAAATTAGTTTAGGTAAGTCAAAAAGTCACGTTTTTTTCTCGAGATTTCCTCTATATCCAAAATTATCGAGTGGTGGCGTCACTACCGGAAATAATAATGTTGATTAGGTTTATGGTCATGTCTTTGGATAATTTTTTTTTTTTTTTTAGTTACCCTTTTGAAAATTTCCCAGATATATGGCAACATTTCTCTCTTTACTTCTCTCTTATGTTTCTTTCCTTCTTTCTCTACCCTTTTTTTATCTTTATTAGTTAAATAGGTAGATAAATAGACAAATAGATAGACAGACAGGCAGATAGACAGGTAGATAAAGACAAATGTAGATATAGACAGATACAAACACAGAGAGAGAGAAAAAAAGGAGAGAGAGATAACAAAAATAGGAAGAGAATGTAACGAAATGCACATGTAATCTGCTTCCTTCAAACAAGAAACTTTTTGCAAATTTGCAAAAATGGCTTGCAGATACTCCACTACTCGCGCACAATTCGTCAGGGTAATACTTACTAGGTTCTTCCAAATATTTTTCGGAAACTTTCGAAAATGCTTACATGGAGATAAGTGTGTTCCATTCAAGTACTTTTCCATTTTTTTTCTCCCGTCTCTCCCAATAGTGCCAGATTCCGTGCCATTCAAAGCGGACCTTTGTAACTTCTGCAGGAAGATGGGTATGCGTGTGGTGGTACCACGGTGGTGAGGGGGGGGGTGGCTTCTGGCCTTCCTGTGTGGTTCTGATTTTGTATATATGAATAAATAGATAAATGAATATATATATATATATATATATATATATATATATATATATATATATATATATACATATATATATATATACACACACACACACACACACATATATATATATATATATATATATATATATATATATATATATATATATATATATATATATATATATATATATATATATACATATATATATATATATATATATATATATATATATATATATATATATATATATATATATATATATATATATATATATATATATATATATATATATATATATATATGTATATATATACACACATATATATATGTATGTATGTATGTATGTATGTATGTATGTATGTATGTATGTATGTATGTATGTATGTATGTATGTATGTATGTATGTATGTATGTATGTATGTATGTATGCATGTATGTATGTATGTATAGATAGATAGATAGATAAATGAATAAATAAATAGAAATAGAGATTGATAGATATAGATAGATACATAAATAGAGATAGATAGATAGATAGATAGATAGACAGAGAAAGGGACAGAGACAGAAATGGATACATAGACAGACAAGCACATGATAGTCTCCAGAAAGAATCGAACAAATAGGACACATGATAAAATAGAATCACTCAGAGAGCGCAATTGGGTCACTGACGCAATGAAAATATTCGCACTTGAAGAAATACATTAAAATCACGTCTTTCTCAAGTACACAGGTGACGTCCGGAAACATGGCCTACTTCGCGGAGGTTGTAAGGATTCTCTCTCTCTCTCTCTCTCTCTCTCTCTCTCTCTCTCTCTCTCTCTCTCT
>NC_091573.1:13936308-13941308 GCF_042767895.1 Penaeus vannamei | reverse complement strand
ACTGCAATAGCTATACGAAGCATATGTAAACTTATGCATGAAGTGTCAGTCGATTGAATCAGATATGGATATACGGCGAATCGGCATTCTCCGGAGTCCAAAGTGAGTTACCAGTTTCTTATTTTCCTGAGACTGGATGCACGGCAGACGTTATTTTTTCTCAGGTTCCTTTTTAAAAAAATGAAAATAAAAGTAAAATAAAAAGTAATAGCATAAATGAATAAATAATTAGTGATAAACAGATAATAACAACAGCAACAACAATAATGATAGATAATAATAATTTCAAGGATATAAGGTACCAGCGCACTACTCTGTCCTGTACACATACGGGTATGTATAGTTGTATACATAAGTAAATATATATACGTTACGTATCAATACAGTGCAATTAACAAAACGCAGCAAAGATAACGTCAATAAATTTCATATTTTAGCAGAGGTTTTTCAGAAAGATCACGATGTATCGCAGATGTAATATTATTTGAAAACTTTTTGACAATTTTTTTTCCTATATTTTAGGAAGGAGATTTTTAGTTCATTTAGCACATCAAGCTACATAGTGCAGTCTAATGTAATCAAAACGCCCAAAGCTCTTTCCTGTAACCTTGATATTCTGCACAGTTTGTTTTGCACGACTTAAGTGCAAAAGATGGCTTGTGTGAAGATAACATAGAAAAAAGCCTCCTTTTCTGCACCAGCTCTTCTTCGTAAGTTGTTTGCCACTCTTCTGGCACTTTCTCTGATTATATTTCACCTAGTAAGTTATTTTCCTGGCACAAAGCTTATTCTCAGTGACCTATCCAGAACAACTAACTGGTTTCTCTCTTTCTTCTTTTTTTGTATTTTTTATCTATTACAATATTCTGAAGTGAGAAATTTATATTCTTCTCGATGTAGCTCATAACTCTATAGTTTGAGTGAGTCTTTCACTAACAGGCTATTCCCTTCATTGTTTTATGGGCGGTCGGGAATGCTCATGTCCTTTGTTGGTTTTAGGTTTCACACAGGAATGAGTGCAATCTCATTTAAAACATCGTGTTTTTATGATAATGGGATCCTGAATCACGCCTGGCTTTCCTTCTGGTCCATTTCTGTACAACTACAATTCATACAATAACATAATATACACTGCTGTTGCTCAACCTTCCCAAAATGTACTATTTTCCGATACTCAAAACAGCTTAAAGAATGTTGTATCTGTTATTCTGGATTGTTGTTACAATGTCAGATGGTCCTCCGTGCTTCATTAATTTGAATATGCAAAAATCAGCCGCCATGTTGGTGACTACATTGCAAAGATTCTTTGTAAAATACAGCACCTCTAACTCTTTTCGCTAGAAAGATGGTATCAACCCGGACGAAAGTAACTTGCTTATCAGCTACATAGACATGGGTAATATTTTATATAGCCTTTATTTAACCCATACTTGGTGTTCTTTTTCTTTATGCCCAACACCGGAAATTCTTTAAAGAATACTTTCTAGTACTGCCATCTCAAATTGCCTTCTATGCTTTATCTGATTATTGTGACTTGAATAATTCATAAGTTGAACGCCAACACTTATTGATGACATGTCACACACACAATTCCGAACTGGTATCCACTTCGATGGTAATTACACCACGGTGACACACACACATATGTACATGATGACGATATGTGTGTGTGTGTGTACACACACACACACACACACACACACACACAAAAAAGATATATATACATATACATGGAGCAAGGAGCATATATATATATATGCTATACGCATATGTATATATCTTACAAAAGTACAGACATGCTATCACTCATACATACAGCAAATGTAGATTACGATGAAAAAGTAGTGTAAAAAGGCAACTATATATACAAACTCATCGGATGCCTTCTATATTGTCACAATCGGCGAAGACAAAGCGACTGTCTTTGAAACAAAAATCAAACTTTAAAAACATTTAGTAAATAATGCAGATTGCACAGCTGTCGCATAAGTTTTATGCATGCAACTTCGCAAACAAAATGTAATATAATGCAAATATGGGAACAGACGGCCAGTAATGGTGAGAAAAGCGTGGTCCTGAAACCTTCTATAACTTCCTTCAAATTGAATGATGAGAATAGAATTGAATAAACTTGGCTTTTTCCCAACTCTACAAAACCGAGAGAAGGAAAAAATCTAACTTGAATGATTGCTCTAAGTCTCAAAAATTAAAAGAAAGAAATCTTATGATGATTAGCACCAGAGCAGATTTGAAAGCTCGACCTGCTCGAAGTTCTTGAGCGCCCTTTCCTTCTCTTATCAACGGTAAACTGTCTATTAAATCCGATCCTTATAAATACTCTTCTAAAAAGAAGAATGGCACTCAGCAGAGTGCGTGTAGTCTACTATTAGCAATGGGGACTATATCTTCTGGTTCTTCCAGAAACGTACCTATCCACTACAGCTACACACCCGAATCCAGCTTGGCGTGTGAGAGGCGCCATCCTAGACGGCCCAGGGGCTGGTTCTTCACGATTTTGAAAAAGAAGAACGCCGCCTTATTTAATTCTCAAATGCACTTCTTGAGTCAAATATATTTACCAGTGATTTCTGCAAAATCCCAAACCAACATTCCAGTTGATGCGCGAGCCGGTGCATGGAACAACATATCATATATATCGATATCGATGATGCAGAGAGTGATACAGATGCGGTATATATATACATGATAGACATATGATATAGAAGCAGACAGGCGATACATACGATGTATATACAGCACTACTGTTACAAACGCTTGCACATTTAGGCATTGGCGTTGTTTTCCTCATGTAATCAAATTTGGCAAATATTACATGTAATATAATTGATTTCTACCTCTTCTCCCCTTTTCCAAAATATAAAACATGTGTACTTACTTGAATTCACTTGGTCCCCATTTCTATAAGACCCTGGTGGTTTAGTAGATTATAAAAGCCTCCGCGCCGGCTATAGTTTCACCAACAGCAACAAGCTTATAAGAACTGTTACCAACACCTGGTAAACAAGAAATGAAATAAATGAATCAGACATACATAAAGTCTGAACTTGTCATATTCACGTAAACTGTAGTGACAAATGATGACTTTTTCGATTTTAAGTTTAATACCTTGCACATTGTTGTGTATTTTGTTTCATCACACAATAGTGTAAGAGAATAGATTAGTATGATCAGAATAAAGTTCGGTTAATATTCATTTCTGTAGTCTTCACTACTTTATAGGATGAATTTGCCATTTATAATTACTTCAAAAAATTAATATCTCTATTAGACTACATTGTGAAGCACATTTACATGGTGAAAATTCTTCATTTAATGGAGTTAATTCAAGAAATAACATTAATCAGCAAGTATTGAACCCGAATAATTATACCAAACAAATAAGATCCTGTGTGTAATTTTGCTTAATTTACGATGAGTTGTGTTTATTCTTATATATAGAAAATAAATATCTCCTTTAGTCTGAGTTTGTGGAGAATGTTAATACAGTAAAAGTTATATAATTGCAGATATTCTAAGAAATAAATTCTTTCAGTAATAAACATACAGAACTAAAATAATAGCAAACAAATAAGGTTGTGCATGTACTGACCCCATACTTAATGCTATATTGTTGGCCTTTGCCTTAACTCATCAATTTTCTAGAATGATACATATAGCTCATTACTAACTATTTCAACAATCTACTTTCTTTATGACATTATCTTTTGTTTTCATACTATGTTGTGTATCTGTGAGTGTACCATTATGTTCTGTACTTGATATCACCTTCACATTTCCTTTGAGTTAATTTGTTCATATGTTCAATAATAAAACGTTAATTTAATACATGAACAATTCCGTGACAAGAACATAAGTTAAATTATATAAGGTATTTGCTTTACTCCTTCTGTGCCAACATTTCAACACTAATATTTTGGGTTCCTACGGCATATAATAAACAAAATTTATTTAGAAATCTTAACTGTTCCTTCCATGTAGTACTTCTCTTGAGTTTCTTTTTTTTTTTCTTTTTTACAGCTGCTCTGAGGTCTGTCAACTTCCTACGCGTTTCCGCCACAGTCCTCGGAATGCGAGCGACAAGATTCACCTCACTTGTCACACACTCCCAGGCGTTATTTATAACTTGTCAGGTAAATTTTGTGGTCTATTTTTCCCAGAACCACACTCCTCCTCTTGACCACAGCTTCTATTAGAGCCAACATCTATTCATCTGGGAAATTTGGCCTTCTATTCTTTTGAGTAGGACCTCCCGTGGCATTATTTACTTTTGGTAAACGAGGTGATAAATCAGCTGAGATCTGTGCCTTTCCATTGACTGTTACGTCTACGAGGCTGACTGCTGATTGGTCAGTCAGTTAGCGATCTGCCCTCTCTTGGCAGCTTAGGGAACTAAGTTACAAGATGGATATTGGCTTTACAATGTGCTTATTATAGTTGTTGTTTTTTTTTTTTTTCTTTTTTTTTTTTTTTTTTTTTTTTTTTTTTTGAGTATGGGTCATTTACGATGTAGTAAGGAGTTCGTAAAGTACAGTGTTGTAAGGCGGTTACAACGTCCTCGACCTTGTAACTTGCACGGTTTTGAGTATGCGGCCCCAGGCGGATGGTGACAGTTAGTTGTTTACTCCTCTTTATGAGCCAGGGTATGTTTTGATCAGCAAACACTATAAACTAACCCCTTACCTCTTAAAATTTTGCGTGAAATGAAGTAACAACCAACCAACATTATGCTTGTGTATTCCTTATTCGGTGTCACTGTGTGAACTATAGCTTTCGCTATTTTCGTATCAGCCTCCAAGCCCATACCAATCCCCATCTTCATTGGCTTGCAAAATGACCAGTCTAAGTTAGGGGCAGTTGACATGAATTCATGCATTAGTGCATCTCAGGACAACTTGGACGCAAGCTCATTTCCCACCATCTGTGCAACAATCATCTTAGCAATAAAGATGAGCTAATGTCCGAAGTTCTTAGGGTGCCGA
>NC_091573.1:13903808-13906308 GCF_042767895.1 Penaeus vannamei | reverse complement strand
GATATATTAAACTCATTATTAAGAAAGTTTAAAAAGGAAGATATTATTGATGATAAAACGTATTCCTCTTTATCACTTCTGGATCCAGACCGGGCATTTTGTAAGGCCTCCCAAAGATCCACAAACCTGATGTTCTCATCCGTCCAATTTTATCTGCATTAAGTACTATTAATTATAAGGTCTCTAAATTCTTCACCCCATTGCTAAAGAACCTGACTATAAACCAGTATACCATAAGCAACACTCACTTTTGTTCAAAATTGATGGCAAGTTTTGATGTAACAAATTTATTCACAAATGTACCATTAGAAGAAACTATTAATATTATTATAAATTCATTATTTGATAACTCTGAACTAGTGTATGGATTAAATCAGAATCATTTTAGAATACTGCTGAATTAAGCTACCAACGATATTTTATTTTTCTTTAACAATAAGTTATATAAACAGATTGAGGGTGTAGCAATGGGTAGCCCTTTAGGCCCAACATTAGCAAATATTTTTATGTGTCATAATGAAGAAATTTGGCTCAGAGATTGTCCTTCAGACTTTAAACCAGTGCATTACTATAGATATGTAGATGACACATTATTGCTATTTAAATCCAGGGATCATATTGATAAATTCTTAGAGTATTTGAATAAGAAGCACCCTAACATTTAGTTCACTTGTGATAATGAAAGTACTGGTTCCCTCCCTGTTAGACGTCAACATAACTAGAATGCAATTTCTTTTGAGACTTCCGTTTATAGAAAACCTACACATACGGGTCTTACCACTAAATTTGATTCATATGTCCCTCTTAAATATAAGGGAAATTTGGTTTCCACAGTTATCTATAGAGCCTATAAAATCTCTTAAGAGTTATTTTATTTTTTTCTAAAGAAATTGATTATATTACAAGTATCCTTCGGAGGAATGAGTACCCATTGAATTTCATCTTGAGAAATATTAAAGTAACTTTGAATAAGCTCATAGTCCCTCCAATAACTCCATTAACTGTCCCTAAAGATCAAATTTACTTAAAATTACCTTTTTAAGGCTCCATTAATTTTGGTCTTGAAAGAAAATTAACTAGCCTTATAAGAAAATGCTATTCTCCAATAGATCTTACAATAATTTGTACAGCTTCCCTAACTATTGGCAACTTGTTTAAATTCAAGGTCAAGATTCCTAAGCCCTTAAGATCCTCAATCATTTACAATTTTTCGTGCGGTAGCTGTAATGCTACCTACATTGGGAAAACATCCCGTAACTTGTTTATGCGAATTGAAGAGCACAAAGGATTTTCTTTTAGAAATTGTAATCTCAAAATAAGTAGACCAGGTAAATCTTCTATCAGATACCATTCTGAATATGAAAACCACCAGTTTTCTTATGATAATTTTAAAATTATTAATGCATCCCCTTTTGAACAAGATCTTAATATCTTAGAAAGTCTATGGATTTGGAACTAAATCTCAATGAGTACTCATCATCCACGGATATTAAACTATTGAAATAAAGATTTGAAAATTTAAGTCTCCGCTTGCTGGCTACAACAGTTCTCTTCTTTGTTTCTTTTAGTGTGTTGAGAAAACGACCCACTCCCCCGTTGCCTTGGCTGGAGGATGCACGCACGTCTTTGCGGCTCCCTCATTTGAACTTTTTATTATGTCTTTTCAGGTTGGTTACAATCAATTTCTGGTTCTTTTTATAGTATAAGTCATATACTGTTTGTATAAACTTGGTTTGGTTTGATTAAGGTATTAATTTTGATTTTATTAAGAACTATTTGCAGCCGGCTCTCATCAAGGGTGACGCTTGGTCCAAATCAGTGTATGTCCTCCCATATTATGTTCAATTATTAGTCTGATAATCAATGTATCTATTTTATTGTGATAGTATATATTTAGTATAAACATTCTTTATCTTGTGCTATAGAATTTTATATGATTTTGTGATTTCTTAGTTTATTTTATATATTACATAAGTGTTCACTAGTCACTTCTTGATTGTACTCTGAAGCATTTGAATATTAGATATTATCTAATGTTATTCACCTTGTCAATCTGAATGGAAGGAATTTTAGTGTAAAATGTGTTCATTGTGATATTTCTAATTTAGATTGTCAAATTCCAAACGAGACTTACTCTTAATTTACTTGTTGATTTATGACAACCATTGTAATTTCGTTTAATAGTAATCGTAATTAGCAACTATGTAACTAATTAATGACGTAATTTTATTAATATTCATGATGTGTTGTTATTTGCAGTTAATGTTACATTGAAGATGGGTGAAGTCAACCCGAAACGTTTGTGTTTTTCCTGCTATGAATATTAAACTGAAGAAGTTCAATGCTTATTTTATCAACCCTGAGAAAATTTCTAGCGACGTTGGTTCTAAAGTTCAGCATATATATATATATATATATATATATATATATATATATATATATATATATATACATTCTAGTTTTTTGTCAAGAAATACAAATACTTCTTATTTAGAAATTA
>NC_091573.1:13881308-13888808 GCF_042767895.1 Penaeus vannamei | reverse complement strand
CCTTTCCATTTCCTCCTCATACCTATTTTCCCCTCGCTTGCTACTATCTACCCTTTATCCTTCCCACTCTCCCTCCACCTCTTCCCACCTTCATCCATCCCCCTCCTCCATCTCTACCCACCTTCTCTCCCTCCCCCGTTCCTTCCTTCTTCCTACTTCTCCTTTTTCACCCCCAACAACTTCTCCCCCTCTTCCATCTCCACCAATCTACCCTCTCCCTCCCCTCCTCTCCCTCTCCCTCCTTCCTGTTTTTGTCATAATGATTGATGCGCCGAGCAGAAGAGTTGATGATTGATAGACCCTTCTTAGTGACGTGTAGTGAATCGAAGGTGTTTTGAGATGGATAAACGAGGTTTGAAAGATGTTATTAAAGACTAGAGGAAGATTGGAGGTCCCTTAGGCAAGTGCTATGTGAATATCTTAGGGTTCGAGTTCATTTTCCTTAATGGAGGTTTGGCAGAAAGTTTTTGAATTATGGTATTAAAGATTGAGGAATTTAGCGTCTTGTAGAGTGCTAGTGGGGTATCTACTGGTATGTGTTACGTGCTTTAAACTATGTTTTGAAGACGCTATGAGAGATTATAACCCATTGGAAAATAGGAATTGAATATCTAATCTGTTACTTTGACTTAACCGATCATTTTTATCTCCTTCTTTCTGTCTTTTTTAGGATGATGTAGACAGACAACTGGTAAAGATTTTGGCTCCATTTTTGAAGTCGCGTTCATTTTACTCAAGATAGTTTGACGAGAAAATCAAGCTGAAATAAAAATGGCATGAGAAAATCAGTGAAGATTATATTCGTTAGAAAAAAAATAGAAAAAATACCATCAGTATTGTCTTTATTTTCTATTAGAGAGTTCGATAGGCCTACGAAGGTTCTGTGCGGCGCCTTTGACCGTTGTGTGTTTTGAGAAGGATATGGCCTTGCATAGGTTTCTGATTCAGGATATCATCATTATTATTGTTATTATTATGATTATTATTATTATTATCATCATCGTTATTATCGTTATTATTATTGTTGTAATTATTATTATTATCATTATTATTATTATTATTATTATTATTATTATTATTATTATTATTATTATTATTATTATTATTATTACCATTATTATTATTATCATTATTATCATAATTATTATTACATTATTATCGTTTTCACTAGGTAGCTCCTAGTTGCACACCCTTTTTAGTGGGTCATGTATCAATGGTTAGAGTGACCGCCTTGCAAGTCTCTTTCGGAGGGGTTATATATTCATTCACTATCATTGCTATTGTTATTGTTATTATTATTATCATTTTTATTAATATCATCATCATTATTATTAATGTTATTATTATTATTATTATTATTATTATTATTATTATTATTATTATTATGATTATTATTATGTTATCATTATTATTATCATGATTTTTTACTATTATAATTATTATTACCACTATTATCATTATTATTATTATTAATATTATTATAATTCATATCATTATTATCATTATTGCTATTGTTATCCTTATTATTATTATAATTATTATTATTATTATTATTATTATTATTATTATTATTATTATTATTATTATCATTATCATTATCATTATCATTATCATTATCATTATCATTATCATTATCATTATCATTATCATTATCATTATCATTACCATTATCATTATCATTATCATTATCATTATCATTATCATTATCATCATCATCATCATTATTATCATTATCATTAATATTAGCATTATTATTATTATCATTAATATTAGCAATATCATTATTATTATTAATATTAGCATTATTATTATCATTAATATTAGCATTATTATTAACATTCTATTATTGTCATTGCTATTATTATCATTATTAAAGTTATTATCCTTATCAACATTATTATTGTTTTTTCATTATTATCATTGTTATAATTTTTACTATGATTAATACTATTATCGTTATTATTATTATCATTTCCACCATTACGATCATTATCACTATCCTTGTTGTTATCATTATCATTTTTATTTTTATTACTATTATCATAATCATCATTATCATTATTGTTGTCATTATCATTTTTATTTTCATTACTATTATCATTATCATCATTATCATTATTGTTATCATTATCATTTTTATTTTCATTACTATTATCATTATTATCATTATCATTATTGTTACCATTATAATTTTTATATTTATTACTATTATCATTATTATCATTATCATTATTGTTATAATTATCTTTATTTTTATTACTATTATCATTATTTTCTTTTAATGAGAGAGAGAGAAAAAAATTGCACATGACCTCAGTCCCTGTCGTTATAGCAAACGTTGAGAAGAGAGAATAAAACGACATAGGCCTATAGAAGTCGATTGATTAGTTAATCTCTTTCCTTCGTCTTCCTTTTTTCTCTCTCTCTCTCTCTGTCTCTCTATTTGGTTGTCTGTCTGTGTGTGTTTGTCTCTTTCTCTTTCTTTTTTTCTTTTCTTTCCTTGGGTGCGTGTTTGTTTTTGTATATGTGTGTGTGTGTGTGTGTGTGTGTGTGTCTGTCCATGTGCGTGTGAATCCATATGAATGAATGCGTATATGTGTGTGTGTGTGTGTGCGGGGGGGGGGGGTGACCACTTGGAAGACCGACCAGAGGGTAACAAGGCTTTTGTATCAAGTGGCTCTCATTACTAGACTCATTAGAGCCTAATGACCCTCTAGTCGGGATTGTCAAGATCGGCTCCTGATTAGAACATTAAATCTATATCGCTCTTCTTCTTCATCATCTCCTTCTTTCTCTGTTTCTTCGTCTTCTTTCTCTTCTTCTTCATCTCCTTTTTTCTCCTTTTCTTCTTTCTCTTCTTCATTTCCTTCTTTCTCTTTTTCTTCTTCTTCATCTCCTCCTCCTGTTTCTTTTTTCTTTTCTTCTTTCTTTCTTTTTCTTCATCTTCATCATCTTCTTCTTCTTCTCCTCCTATTTCTTTTTCTTCTCTTTCTTTCTTTTTCTTCATCTTCCTTATCTTCTTCTCTTTCTTTTTCTTCATCTACTTCATCACTTCTTCCCCTCCTCTTTCTTTTTCTTATTCTCTTTCTTTCCTTTTCTTCATCTTCTTCTCCTTCTCTTTCTTCTCGTTCTTCATCTTGAATAATAAACATCAACATAACACCAATAAACGCCAAAATCCTAAACAACAATAAACACCAGAACAACATTAAACACCTGAGCATCTATAAACACCAAACGAGTGCGATCCCCTCCCTTATAAAGAGATTTTAGTCGGATCAGTCACATGTGGAAAAGGACGAGGGCGAGGGACCAAGGGATAGAAGCAGATAGATAACTACAGAAATAGGGAGGATAAAGAAAAGATAGAAACAAAATATTGATATATAGAGAGGGAGAGAGGGGGGATGAGAGGGAGAGGGAGAGCAAGAAGAAAAGGAAGAAGGAGAGAGGAGATAATAGAAGAGTTAGATAGATAGAAACAGAGAGAGAGGGAGAAAGAAAGATAAAAGAGAGAAAGAGAAAAAAAAATCCAGAAGCAAAAAAAAAAAGAAAAAGAAAAAAAAATGACACAAGGCAGCGAGAGATTGAGAGCCTCGTACTAGATCCTTCATACTGGATCCATAACCTACTCTCCTTGTCATTCCCTATCTCCATATAGGGTTTCCGAGACCAATCTGTACAGCGGTCGATGTATAAGACTCTTTTTTTTTCTTTTCTTTTTTTCTTTTTTTTTTTTTTTTTTTTTTTTTTTTGATTGGTTGCAGCTTCATTCCAAGGTCATATTGAAAATCTAGCCGTTGATGCATTCATTCGATAAGGTATCGTGGAATCGACCTTGATATAAGCTTCATGTGGGGCAATTTTCTCACTTTCTTTCTCTCTTTGTATTTGTTTCAAGTATCTTCTAATTGAAAAACTACATCTTTGCTCTTTCTTTCAGACCATTTCTTTCCTCCTTTATCAATTAAATTATTAATTTAATATTTCTCTTCGTGCTTTTACATTGTTTTTATCACTCTTTATGCTAGTGACGTGTGTTTTGAATATATACACTAGCAGTAATATGTTTCTATTCATACAATAATAATAATAAAAATAGACATCTATACATCCAGTAATGATAATAGACATCTATACATCCAGTAATGATAATAGACATCTATACATCCAGTAATGATAATAGACATCTATACATCCAGTAATGATAATAGACATCTATACATCCAAAAAAATCTTCTCTTTATAAGGAGGATAAAACATAAAACGACCTTCCTTTCCCATCAATCCCATGTAATTTTATTTTCTGACAAATAGCTATTCCTGCCAAGGACACGAAAATCGAAGATGTATATTGTCCTCATTATCGGTTCGTCCTGCCTATTGTTGCCCCATCTGTGTGTGTGTGTGTGTGTGTGTGTGTGTGTGTGTGTGTGTGTGTGTGTGTGTCTGTGTCTGTGTGTGTGTGTGTGTGTGTGTGTGTGTGTGTGTGTGTGTGTGTGTGTGTGTGTTCGCGTGTGTGTGTGTATGTGTGTGTGCATTGTGTGTGTGTGTTTGCATTTTTGTGCGCGTGCGTGTGTGTGTGAGTGTATGTGTATGTGCATGTGTGTGTGTGTGTGTGTGTGTGCGCGCGTGTGTGTGTGTATGTGTGTGTGTGTGTGTGTGTGTGTGTGTGTGTGTGTGTGTGTGTGTGTGTGTGTGTGTGTGTGTGTGTGTGTGTGTGGTTGGGTTTGGTTGATTCAGTGTTTTCTTGTTTATCTCATAATGTCTTCTCTTCTCTCTCTCTCTCTCTCTCTCTCTCTCTCTCTCTCTCTCTCTCTCTCTCTCTCTATCTATCTATCTATCTATCTATCTATCTATTTATCTATCTATCTATCTATCTATCTCTATCTATCTATCTATCTCCTTCTCTCTCTCTCTCTCTCTCTCTCTCTCTCTCTCAGTCTTGGTCTGTCTGTCTTTTTTTTTTTTTACATTTCCATCAGTCTTGTCTTAAGTCTACCAACCATACTTCCACATTACAGTACAAATCGAGATGTACCGTAGGCAACCGATAAGAAGTGATAAAAAGTGTTACTACTAAAAACGATTAATATTTTCTTCGACTGTCAGGGAAAAAAGAGTAAAGTGAAGTAAATGTCACACACACACACACACACACACACACACACACACACACACACACACACACACACACACACACATATATATATATATATATATATATATATATATATGTGTGTGTGTGTGTGTGTGTGTGTGTGTGTGTGTGTGTGTGTGTGTGTGTGTGTGTGTGTGTGTACATACATATATCAGTATGTATATATATGTGTATGTGTGTGCGTGTGCGTGCGTGTGTGTGTTTATGCATGCGCTTTTGTGTATTTGTATCTGTTTATGTAAGTGTGCTTGTAGATGTTGGAAACCGTGCCCAACCCCAAACCCCAGAGATCAACGAAGAAGCCTCAGAGCCTACTCGAGCCACGCAGTAAGTGAAGCATCGGCGAGGATGCTTGCAATGCTCTCCGGTGAGGCTGCGAAGTTGCAGAGTAAGATCCCATTTGTGTGGCAATGGTGCAAGTGCTCACTGGGATATCAGTGTTTATCTGAGCTGAATTCAACTGATGTACGCTTTAAAATGGGAAAAGAAAGATTAAAAAGTCTAATGGAAGCTTAAGCATTTTAAAACGCAGAGATAATTTTTTCCCGCTGTCTTAATTTTACAAATAATTTTACTTAAAAGAAAGAATTATTTATGGAATTTACAAAAATAAAGGGGATAAAGTTGGATAAATCTTAATCTATAAAGGTGTCATCCATATTTTTATCATTATCGCGAGCGTATAAACCGAACGCGGGGGGAGGGGGTTAAGACCAGGCGTTAACTTTTTTGAATATGAAAAATAATGATCCGCCATGTTTTAAATTTCGCGCCACGTCGGTGTTACTAGCAGGGCTGGCTGCTTTTCCGTAGAAGAATTTCTGCCGTTTTCTAAACATTAAGTGACAATGAAAACGGATATAAATGATAAAGTCTGAGTCTGATGATTATAAGATTCTCTGTATCTTTTGTTTATTGCACTGCATAAAATAATATTCAATAAGTATTTCGTTAAGCCAATGTTACAACATAGAATGCGCCCGCATCTCTTTTTAGAAAATGTATTAGACGTATAACAAGAAAATGCGACATTGAACCTGTAAACTTGATTTCTCTAAAACGTATACGACTATTCATACTGAGTGTGATGCAGGGCTGAAGATTTTATTACTCTATGGGTCAGTGGCTCTGCCTCTGGTGATGCCCAGCTGGAAGACCCAGCTGAAGTGACATCGGAGGAAATTTCCGTCGCGATCACGTTCGGCCTGGCACATCATAGCTGTTTATACCAGGATGGTTCTTCAATTTTTATGGCTGATTTTTTTGAACATGGGAAAATATTTCAATATTGCCTTAAACACTTTTCATCTACATCAAACTACCTATAGTCATAAAAAAAACAGCATGCGGGGCTCTTTGTATTGTCATATCATTGATTTTGATAAAGTGAAAGATCAATATAACATGGTATTATTTTGAATTCATTTAATGAGAATCCACATATAGCTAGGGAGATCTTGATCCATCATCGCTTTTTGTCTGCTAACGTACACTTTTATGGGGGGGGGGGGGGATTGCTCAAAAGTCAACTCTTTGTAGACTTGTGATGATGGAAATTATGAATGACCCCTAATAATACTGACTGAAAAGCTGCATGGTAAGAACGCGCAAATGTGCTGTCGTTAAACATTGTGGTAATTGACTGGAAATTTCGAGGAAAAAAGGCAAGAAAAAAAACAGCACAAAGATGTAAAAATAACAAATGGAATGTGAAAGAGGCGGATTTCACGAGACGGGGAAAACTAAGGCAAATAATAAATAAGGCCAAAGAACATCAGCATTTGAACAGCATTGTTACCAAACAAGCACCAAAACATATACACACATACATTATAGCGGAGGAAAACCCAAGATACCGCCGAAATTGAGAAAGCAAGCGAAGACACCGAGAAGAAACCAGGATGATTTAAAGGAGAGCAGACACAGAGGCTAAAGGGGCAGTAGCCATAGCAAAGACTCGGGCGATTGATAAACTTTAGGAACTGGAAATACCAACAGAAGGGAAAGAAGGTCCATAGAACAGCGAAACCCGAGACATCAAGGGATTTTACACATACTGAGCAGATAAGAGAAGAGAGGGGGATGAGTGAGTGAGAAAAGTGATAATTAGAATACTCGAGAATAATTGCTAAATGAAAAACCCGAGACATTTTAAACATATTGAGCGGATAAGAGAAGAGAGAGGGGATGAGTGAGTGAGAAAAGTTATAACTAGAACGAGGAAATTAGCTAAATGGAGAAAATTTAAAATATTTTAAATAAAAGACTAAAATCAGATAAAGTGAAATGTAGTTGCTTCGAAATTTAAAAATGAGCAAGAAAAGTATGTGGGATTTGTG
>NC_091573.1:13853808-13856308 GCF_042767895.1 Penaeus vannamei | reverse complement strand
TGATATTATGATGATGATATTACTACTAATAATGATCATGATAACGAAATTACTCATTAAAAATAATGATAGTTAAAATGATAATATTCATCATAATGGTTATGATAAATATAACGGTGATGATGATAATGATAATGATACCAATAGCATTATTGATGGTGATGATAATAATGATAATTTTAAGAATATCAGTAATATCAATAATTGCGACAAAAGTTGTAAGGATAATGATAATGGCAACAGCGACAACAGTAATAAAAGTAATAATAATGATTGTCATTATCATCATTATCTTTATCATTATCATTATTATTATTACTGTTATTATTATCATTATCATTATTATCATGAATATAACATAACAACAACAATAATAATAATGGTATTAATAATAATGAAATAAATATGATAATAATAATAGTAGTAATGATAATAAGAATAATGATACCAATGATAATAATGATGATAAAGATAATAGCAATAATACTTATAACGATAATGATGATAATAACAATAATAGTAATGTTGATAATTGCAGTAGTTATAACAAATATAACAATATTAATGATAACAGCAATTATAATATCAGTGAGAATAATCTTAATGCTGGCAATAAAATTGTGATAATGATAATCATAATTATAATCATTAAAGAATACTGATTATAGTAATGACAATAATGGTAATAGCAATAATAATGATAATAATGATTATAATCATCATTATATGTGTGCGTTTATGTCTGTCTCTGTCTCTTTATCTCTCTCTCCCTTTCACTCTCCTTCTCTCTCTCTCTCTCTCTCTCTCTCTCTCTCTCTCTCTCTCTCTCTCTCTCTCTCTCTCTCTCTCTCTCTCTCTCTCTCTCTCTCTCTCTCTCTCTCTCTCTCTCTCTCTCTCTCTCCCTCCCTCTCTCTCTCTCTCTCTATTCTCTCTCACTCTCTCTCTCTCTCTCTCTCTCTCTCTCTCTCTCTCTCTCTCTCTCTCTCTCTCTCTCTCTCTCTCTCTCTCTCTCTCTCTCTCTCCCTCTCTCTCTCTCTCTCTCTCTCTCTCTCTCTCTCTCTCTCTCTCTCTCTCTCTCTCTCTCTCTCTCTCTCTCTCTCTCTCTCTCTCTCTCTCTCACTCACTTTTCATTTCCGCTACTTCAGCAGTTATCTTTTTTCGAAAGCTGTATGTATCATTTTCATTTTCGATATATATATATATATTTTTTTAGAGATGAAAGAAATAAAATAACCAGTCTTTATACGCCACAGGTCTTTGAAGGAGAAAGCACTATGCTTGATTACTTACGCTTTTTCATTCTTTTTATCCTTTTATTTTCAACTACTAGAAAATAGCGAGTGCTTTTGACCTTCCGCTGATTGCATTGTTGCAGAGATTGAAAGAAAGGAAAGGAAGAGAAAAAAACATATGAAACGAGAGAAGAGAGGGGAAAAAACAAAAATGGTAAAACGAAAGAGTGAAAGGAAGAAAGAAATGTATTCCTTCCAGCGTCTTGGTTTTAGATGAAAGCAAGCACGCAAGCAAACATAGCCTTAAGTACGCGTTCTGCAAACAAAAAATGCGCTTTCACTGTGCATTGGGCATTTTCCAGCCGTTGCAAAACATTTTTCCTTTTTTTCAGAACGTTTTTTTATGACTTTGGGAATCTCAGCTGCTGGAACGTTTTCAGGTCCTTATAACACAAAATGTTTGTAAGATGTTTTATCGCTGGTGTTTTTTATTTTCTTTTTTAGTAAACCGTTTTTGTTATTATTATTTTTATAAGCAATCTGATACAATTTTAAGAATAGATATTAGGTATACGGTACCCTTGTAATAGGTATACGAAACCTTTGTAAGATTACAGTAAGACAAAATATCATCACTGCGAGAAAAACAAATATCTTTAGCTACTTTCTAAAATGTTATTATTATTTATAAAATCATTGTATTCAAACAGAGAAGGAACACAAATACACAGATATACCAACAGAAGATATGACCGACTTCGAAGGAAAAGTTAAATGCCACTTTGATGATTTGCGTTAAAAGAAAATATAAAAGGCACGCTACAACAGAGTTTTCATATTAACTTTTATTAGACTTTTTTCAGAACATCCCTTAAGTACTAGCCATGAAATGTATTAAAGAATATTCACCACAAATTAATGTTTAGACAGACAACAACTGAAGGTGTGGAAGGTTCGAGATATTCCATGATATTTGGCTGTGGAATATGTGTGGATAACTTTACATTATATCGGTTTTGGAATTGTCCTTTTACTTTATCCTTCATTTGCCCTAAATACTAAACACTCCTTGTTGACAGGCTGTGTATTGGAAATGTGTGAATGATTAACTGCCTTGATTTGTGACAAGATTCGACTTTTTGAAAGTGGCGGAAAAAAGAAAGAAATAAAAATGATTTTTGCTTTAAAGTTGGCGAGACACTTGTTGACTGTGGTGGGAGGGGAGGGAGTGGGAAGGGAAGGGAGAGGTGGGTTAGGGAAGGAGAGAG
>NC_091573.1:13846308-13848808 GCF_042767895.1 Penaeus vannamei | reverse complement strand
TATTATTATTATTATTATTATTATTATTATTATTATTATTATCATCATTATTATTCTTATTATTATTATTATTATCATTATTATTATCATTATTATTATTACTAATCATTATTATTATTGTCATTATTGTTGTTGTTGCTGTTGTTTTTATTATCATTATTATTATTATTATTATTATTATTATTATTATTATTATTATTATTATTATTATTATTATTATTATTATTATTATTATTATTATCATTATTATTATCATTATTATTATTATTATTATTATTATCATTATCATTATCATCATTATCATTAGTCATTATTATCATTATTATTATCATTATCCTTGTCATCATTATCATTTTGGCTTTTTCGTCAATATCATTAACATAATCATTTGAATTGTTATCATTATTAGCATTACTTATGTAAACACCGTTATCATATTCGTTACTAATATGGCTACCATTATTTTTATCATTATTATCAACCTCATTACGAATGTGGTTATTTTCCCTATTTTTTACCATTGTTATCATTATCACGGTCACCATCCTGTTTATCATTATTATTATTACTTTTATCATCAACATTACAAATATATTTCTAAGAATATGCTGCTCTTTTAAACCCATCATCGTTGGTTTAATTTTACACGCCAGTTAAATGCTATATTTAGATTTTATAGCAATAAGGTTTATGCTTTTGAATTCTGGATAATGATATGCATTATAATGATGCTTTTCCAGGGATTGTTGTTTATAAATATCTCACCATTTTGCGTCAAGCAGATCCTGAAGCCCCTTTTGCTACTATGTGTTCTTTGTGAGCGTATGTGTTGTGTGTGTGTGTGTGTGTGTTTGTGTGTGTGTGTGTGTGTGTGTGTGTGTGTGTGTGTGTGTGTGTGTGTGTCCCATTGCGTGTGTGTTTGTGTATGTGTATGTGTTTGTGGCAGTGTGTGTGTGTGTGTGCACTTACGTACGTGCCCGTGTGTGCTGTGTGTGTGTGTTGTGTGTGTGTGTGTGTTTGTGTGTGTGTGTGTGTGTGTGTGTGTGTGTGTGTGTGTGTGTGTGTGTGTGTGTGTGTGTGTGTGTGTGTGTGTGTGTGTGTGTGTGTGTGTGTGCTTACGTACGTGCCCGTGTGTGCTGTGTGTGTGTGTTCTATGCGTGTGTACGTGTGGCCTTATTTCTCTTTTTCAAGGCTGATTGCAACCAGGCCTTAGCCCAACGTCGGTCATGTTACCTGTGACGTAATCTGGATTATTTATCATTCTGCTAATTAGGTTGCCATCTTTGGAAAGTTCTTTGCCAGGTTTTTTTGTTTTTTTAATTAGAAAAAAAACGAAATAAGTTTTGGTTCGACATTTAATCAATACGCATTATTTGCGTAAAAATTCAGATGCTGAAAGAGGGAGGGAATTGCCAACACAACCGAAATATTCATACACGTATTTCTACTTAGAAGGCATTTTGATGTAGTAAGATTTAATTTCAAAATTACTTCAATGTCACGGGAGTAGGTACGGCTTATCACCGTGGTCCTTCTCCATGCAAATTGATAACAGTGTATTAAAAATCTTGTTTTTAATCAGAAATAATAGCTATGAGAATAGATTAGACTGTTGGGATTGCGTACGAGTGCTTGGAAAAGACTGGAGGAGGAGTTCTCTTATAGAGAATTTCGTTTGCTTATTAACATTGTTTTTTTTTTCTTTTCTTTTCTTTTCTTCATAATTTTCTTTCTTTTTTTAGTTCCCTTCACTCAGTTAATCCTGACTGAACATGAAGCCCCGAGAGAAGCTCAATGAATATCACATTTAACAACATATCCACACATTCACTGAAGCTTTCTTTCCAAGTGTATATTCTTTTAACGGGTCTATTCTAACACTTCCCATCAGTACCTTTACCAGCACTATTCCGTAGGGTGCGTGCAAATCTGCTTTCTCTGTGCACGCACCCTAAGGGACGAATGACCTTCATCACCTTAGCAATAATGACTCTTAAAGCCTTTCCAACACAGCCAGAGGTATTTCCATTTCCCAAGATCTCCATTTCATTTGTAGTTTGATGACGGGTTGTTATGGAACGTAATTTCTGGGTTAATAGCTTTACTGAAGAGGGAAATCCTGATAACTTTCATCTTTTCAAATTGCGAAGTGACTAACTAATGATGTCATAAGAGGTCATTAAGCTTAATGGGATACAATTACGTTTGACTGAGGATTTAATTTGCCATGTTTTTTTTTTTCTTGTACTCCACATGGATATGTTAGTTATTTCCTTGTAGTCTACCGTTAATCGCTGTTCCATAATCCTTTTTTTTCTCTTTTCATTTATATATATTTCTGTAACCAATCTATGACAATGTCGTATTAGTGAAACACACGCACACATATATATATGTACATATATTTATACATATATATATACATATATATGTATATTCTTATATATATCCAGATACATTCGTATATATATATATATATATATATATATATATATATATA
>NC_091573.1:13821308-13823808 GCF_042767895.1 Penaeus vannamei | reverse complement strand
CACAAACACGTACAAACACCCACCCACACCCGTAAGCACAGACACAAACACACACAAACACCCACCCATACCTACACCCACCCACAAACACCCATCCACACCAACACCCACACAATAGGTATAGGAATAAGACATTTACTCCTCCCCTTCCTCTTTGTTCTCCCAATATTACGAACATATCATAGTGAGTCTCCTTGACATAGTGTGATTTATTAGCAAACTTCGCCAATCCCCTTGTCCTTCCTGTGTGTTCATCTTGTCTGACTGAATGGAAGCTGTCGGAAGTTATGAAGTTTCCGCCCGCCTCCCTGTCTGGAAAGGCAAAGCGCAAATGTGTGGATGGAAAAAAAGAATTAGATATACGGAAATGTGCATAGATAGATGAATATATATGAAATTTGATGAATAAAGAGATAAGAGTGAAAAAATATGATATGAATAAGTTAATGAATATGTATATGTATATAAATGAATTGACTGAAAAAAGTATGAATGAAATAGATAAATAATTACATAAATACAGCCAAAACCCAGTGGCAACCATAGATAATAAACAGACAAACAGAAAAAAAATACTTGAATAGATAAACAAATATATAAATGGTACAAAAATACTGAACGTAATCAATCTGGATTTTGTCGTCAGGTTAGCGAATGAAATACACATACAAACAAACATATATTTTACGCCTGCAAGTCTGGAGCTGAAATTCAAGAAACCGACATTACAGTTTTTTTTGTTTTTTTTTTCTAGCACTGTTCGGAAAGTTTTTTTTCTCTAGCACTCAAATCTCCTTACTGTTTCCAAAATCACATTTCCTTTGATTTCTTTGTAAGATATATGATAATAACTACACATAATTATGATCGTAATATCAGAGAAAATACACGAAAACTACAGAAAAAAATGGAAAAGGAGAAAAAAAAACTCGCAACGAAAATGTCTCTTCTCTCTCTATCTATCTCTTTCTTAAACGAATAAATTGCAAAAAGACACGAAAGGAAATGAAACCGGGCATCAGCGTCATATACAGCCCATGACGTCATCAGGAAACTTGAGAATCTGACCCAAGAAATTCCATCGAGGAAAGCTAAGTGGCCTGACATTTTCCAAAGTGTTTCGCTTTTCTCTTCGTTCATATCTCGGGTTTATGTTCATCGGCATAAAATCGAAATAAAAAACAAGGTCATAGATCATATGTGAGGAAAAGGAATAAAAGAGAGAAAGGAAGTAAGAAAATATGTATGTTTCTATTTATTTATCTATCTATCTATCTACCTGTCTGTCTCTTCATCTATCTATCTATCTATCACACACACACACACATATATACATGTATATATATATATATATATATATATATATATATATATATATATATATATATATATATATATATATATATATATATATACATATGTGTGTGTGTGTGTGTGTGTGTGTGTGTGTGTGTGTGTGTGTGTGTGTGTGTGTGTGTGTGTGTGTGTGTGTGTGTGTGTGTGTGTGTGTGTGTGTGTGTGTGTGTGTGTATATATATATATATATATATATATATATATATATATATATATATATATATATATATATATATATATATATATATATATATATATTTATATATGTATATATACAAATATATATGTGTGTGTGTGTGTGCGGGTGCGCCTGCTCGTGTGTGTAATATTCTCTTATTTGTCAGCCATTTTCCTATTTTTATCATGAAACTGTAAATTTTTTATTAATCAACTCACTTATGACGTCAGATATACAGTCAGTATACATATGTATATTCAGTGTTCTACACCTCATTATCACAAGCGACAAGAGGATTAAATGATACTCCAGGCGAGATAACGAGACAGACGGTAAAAGCATGGATAAAGATTATATAAAATAGAAGGTTAAAAGGTAAGACCAGAATTTGTAAAATAGGCAGAATTTAACGTGCTGTGATAGAAAAGGATATGAAAGATAAAGAAATAAAAGGAACACAAAGAAGATAAAACAGGGAAGTATAATAAGAAGAGTAAAATGGAGATTGAACAAAGAAGACGAAACAGGGAGAAGAAAAAGGCAGAGAACCTGTAGGATGCAAAAGGAAACAGAGAGAAACAAGGAGGGTGAAACATGGAGATGAAGCAGAGAAGAAAAGACGAAGATGGTGCAATGGGGGAACAAGAAGAGCGAAGCAGGGAGAGGGAACAAGGAAACGTAAAAAAAAAGATACGAAAACGAAAACAAAAATCGATGAATGGTAAACAGGGAGGTGAAGTGAGAAGAGAGGAAATAAGAAGAATGAAATATGAAGAGGGAGATGAGGAAAAAATCAGAAGGAGAGAAAAAGAAAGCTGGAAGAAAGGTGAAACACGAAACGAAACAAAAGAAGTAACACAGAGCCCGAAAGTAGAATATAATAATGACATAAAAAAGATGAATCAAACAAAAAAAAAGGGAACAGGCAAGTAAAATACAGAGACGAAACATGAAAAGGAAAAAACG
>NC_091573.1:13813808-13816308 GCF_042767895.1 Penaeus vannamei | reverse complement strand
TATCACACCTTTAAATATTTTGAAAATGACTATTTATTAATTGATAATAACTACATTTAAAAGGATATATAAGTTTACGTCTGCATATTCAATTATATATACATAATAAGTAAAATGATTCTGTAGAACCTAATATAAATTTTCGTAATATTCTTTAAACCATTTGAACACATATATCATTCGTCATGGAACACTTTTGGAGGCCTGAATATTGCCCAAGATTAAAGCATAAACGATAAAAAAAACAGTAACTATCCTTACATGACATATTGCATATAAGCGCACACACGAAAGATAAACCTGAACCTCGCTCTTCTTAACCGTGACCTTATTAATATGAAAGCATATCAATATTAAATATTAAACTCTATATTGTCATCTATGGTAGTAGTGTAGATTTTCAACATTTTACTTCTGTTGCTAGAGCAGGACGAGCTAGTAAAAACATTCATATCTTCCCATATTGCCGAACCGTAAGAGGTATTTCTTAGAATCATCTGATAATCATAGACGTAGAAGGTTTTATATCATACTGCATTGCATATCCCCATAACCAATGGAAAATCAAAAGAAAAAACGTACATGTACATTATATATATATATATATATATATATATATATATATATATATATATATATATATATATATATATATATATATGTGTGTGTGTGTGTGTGTGTGTGTGTGTGTGTGTGTGTGTGTGTGTGTGTGTGTGTGTGTGCGTGCGTGCGTGCGTGCGTGCGTGCGTGCGTGTGTGCGTGCGTGTGTGTGTGTGTGTGTGTGTATTAATATATGTGTGTGTGCGTGTGTGTGTGTGTGTGCGTGTGTGTAATAGGGGCGGAGTCATATGAAAGTGTAGCACTGCAGTTCCTTGACTCAGGAAAATAAGCCTATAAACAAATCCCGAAAAATCGTTGACTTTAGCACCGTATGTATAATGCTTATTACTTTCATGAAAATAAACATTTCTATATATTGCATTTACATGAATAAGAGTTCAATGGAATTATAGTTTTAGATTATCTGTGAATATTATTCTCAATGTAAGTCTTTAAAAATTCGAGTATTTATCATGCGAGTGCATGCGGAGAGAGAACGAAGGCAGGGGAAAATGAAAATATGTGGAGAATGAAAATAAAGACTTAGATGAAAAAAAAAATGGTGACTGAAGAGAGAGAGAGAGAGAGAGAGAGAGAGAGAGAGAGAGAGAGAGAGAGAGAGAGAGAGAGAGAGAGAGAGAGAGAGAGAGAGAGAGAGAATGTCAAAGTCAAGACACTCAATTCCATTATTTACAATGGTTCTTCTTTGTACATAGGTAGTGACAGTGTGCAGTAATACAGAGAGAGAGAGAGAGAGAGAGAGAGAGAGAAGGGTGGGGGAGGGAGAGAAGTCGTTCGATTATAATATACACGTTCTGGATGTGATTCCCACAGCGCCGTGCGTTTTAACTGAGGTGTAGGACAGTTTCACTCACCTTTTGCCTGGCAGCGGCATACCCGCTGGCCAATCAGCACTCTGGGACGTGTATGTGTGTGTGTGTATGCCTGTACGTGTGACATGAATATCCTCCACTCAGCACCCGTCCAATGGAATTATTTTGAGGGCAATTTTCTCATGTTTCAAAGTGAATACATGAATAACAAATGGGCCGAAAAAAATATTAGACGAAACAAAGAAAAGCTCTTGAAAGCAAAACTTTAATAGAGACTGACGGCAGTTAAGAAGGTTCAACGGCAAGCTGCGAACCGTAAAGGCGAAAGTTTATTGATGTGTTCAGGTGACCTTTAAAGAAATGACTTTTGTAGCGAATTATTTTTTAGATAGACCGGGGTGGCTTTTTTGCCATTCTTATTCCTGTAAACTGTCTTCATGTTTTTCTCTTCGTTTATCTTAATTCCTATTTCATATTGTGTTCTCTCACTTCCAAAACCTTTGTCTTGGTTTATTTGCGAAATCTTGAAGAGGCGTTTTTTTCTGGGGGGGGGGGGGATGTCTTTTCAAAATTATTTAAGGTTCGCTTTGAAAATCTATGATTACTTTGCTGGAACATGGTACATGGGGAATGGTGTGGGGGGGGGGAGAGAAAGTGAATGAAGACAGAAGTCGGGAGAAAGAGACAAACTGACTGGCAGCGAGAGAGAGACAGAAGTAGAGGGGAGAAGAGAGAGAAACAGAAACAGAGGGAGAAAGACTGAAAAGGAGAAAAAATATTTTTCATTTGATATAAAGAATACTAATGATTAATGGTTGCACAAGTAGACAGTATCAGAAAAAGCCTTCTACAGTGACTCCGTAAACACTTTTTACACCGCAGGGGAATCTGTGCACGACGTTTGATAGTGTATAATGCACTTCATTTTGAATAGGTTGACAGCATAGTTCAAAATGCTTCACATATTCAGTACCTGGGATTTTAGAATATATCATCGCTGGATTTAGGTCGAAGATGAATTGTTTTCCAACCTGAGTATGCTTTGTGAACAATGTAAATGATTTCGT
>NC_091573.1:13801308-13803808 GCF_042767895.1 Penaeus vannamei | reverse complement strand
TCTCTCTCTCTCTCTCTCTCTCTCTCTCTCTCTCTCTCTATATATATATATATATATATATATATATATATATATATATATATATATATATATATATATATGTATATATATATATATATGTGTGTGTGTGTGTGTGTGTGTGTGTGTGTGTGTGTGTGTGTGTGTGTGTGTGTGTGTGTGTGTGTGTGTGTGTGTGTGTGTGTGTATGTATGTGTGTGTGTGTGTGTGTACGAATAAATATGTAAGGATGCCTCTGTACCTTTAAAATAGCTGAGTCATGAACTGGCTCTCACAAGGAATATCTTTTCTGAAAACTCTTGTTACTGATTCCTGAATACGTCTTCAATCCTTCTTATTCCATTCTATTCTCGTTCCATTTCAGCAAAATTTGGTTTCCGTTCGATTCCCGCTGGAATCCCTTAGCACCGACATTTTTTTTTTTCAAGGCTTCGGCAAATACAAGATGGCGGCTTTTGTTTACACGCGACTAGTTTCACAGTTACCCTATAGATGGCGCGCAATAGATAACGGTATGGAGGCATGTTTATCTGCTCTATACAATACTTATCTATTATATTCTAGTAAATATTATAAATAAGAAGAACGAATAATGGGTTCGGGACTTAGGCAGGAATCGAGTGAAAATAAAATTAAGCCGCAAGATTTAGTGTAGTGCAGCATTACACAATTTTTAAGGACAAAAATAAACACATTCTTTACTATAAACCTTATCATTCTTACTACCGTTATTTTCATTATCATTATTATTTTTATCATTATCATCATTATCATTATCATCATTATCATTATCATCAACATCATCACCATCTCATTATCATCCTCATTATTATTAGCATTATAATTATTATTCCTACAATTACTGTTACCATTATTGTCAAAGATATTATTATTATGATTATTATTATTACTATTACCATCTGCAGCATTCTCATCATCATCGTCATTATTGTTGCTTATTATAATAATCATCATTATTGTCATCATTACTGCTATCATCATCAGTACCATTATTATCATCATTGTTTTGTTATACCCTTGGCTCATAATATATTCCATAATATTATATATTATGAGGTAGGAGAATGAGGAATCTTGTGGAAGACTTCACTCTGAATCTCTCCAAGCTTCTACCTGTTGAAACTCCCCTGTTCCCCCTCGCACTAATCAGGTCAAGCTGGATTTGGCCGGAATGGGAAGGGGAAGAGATCCGACGCAGGAATCAGGGAGAGCTTTGTTCAGCACACTTCTAAGCGCCAAGGATCAGAGACAATATATAAGGATCGTTCGAAATTTGAAAATTGGGTGGGCTTTGCAGCAGTGAGCAGGAGGAAGAATGCAGTTGGCAGTCGTTCCATATCCCTGCGGCAGTCAGAAGGACTAGAGATCGTAAGAATAATTTTCTGTGACATATTCGACTCTCGTAGTGCTTTGCAAGTAAGGGAGGCTCAAGATTGGCTTGCAATGACGTCAGCACGTAAGAAAATAACTGTGTTGGGTGCCAGCGCATGTTGGTATCTGTCTACCTAATGATAGATAGCTGCCGCTCAGCCCCGTGAAGCTCGTTTTCCTCTCCCACACACCGACTTGAAAACCAGCGCCAGAAGTTGTCTTCGCGATGAACAGAGGGAACAATGGAGGCATACAGACTGGAAGCAAACTGCGAGAGATTAGAGATGACCTTGGCACGGGTAACCTACATCCATCCCAGTCGACAAATAGAAGTGTTAATATGACTGAGAATCGGGTACACAGGACTGCCTCGCGGGCCGATGATGGCTGAAGGTGCGGCTCAACCGTTCTTGTACACGTGTAGGTCTGGCCGTAAGCGTGGCTGTCCGTGCCGAATCGCGTCACTTTGGTACGAAATCTGGGGCCGAGGGAGCCAGCGAGAGCACGGGCGAGGGCGTCTTTCCTCGGGTATCTCCGGGGTTTCCAGGCTGCAAATTGGAATTATCTGATTCGCTTAAAGAAATTATCAGCGTCTATAAAGTCTGCAAAAGTTGTGTTAGAGGTTTTATATAAATATTTAGTTGATAATCACAAAATTCTTTCTTCAAAAAAAAAAAAAAAAAAAAAAAAAAAAAAAAAAAAAAAAAATTATATATATATATATATATATATATATATATATATATATATATATATATATATATATATATATATATATATATATATATATATACGCCATGAAACACGAAACTACGGCGAAAACAGGGAATAAGTCTTTGTGTATGTTCAAACGAGAAGCACTATGCGCAGTGTTATTCAAGCGAGAGGCATGTGCGGTCAATAACGCCGGTGCTTTTCGCAGTTGAAACGCTACGCCTGGCTGGGCACTCGGACACGTCAGGTCCTAGACGAAGACAAGGTTACTCTAGAATTGATCTTATAAAATATGATCTTAAGAGAAAGACAAAGATAGTTGAACCGCGCCTTAAAAGTGAGACAAGTTGTGAGGAATGCCGAGAGCCATTAACGA
>NC_091573.1:13793808-13796308 GCF_042767895.1 Penaeus vannamei | reverse complement strand
CCTCCCTCCGTCCTTCCCTCCCTCCCCTCTCTCTTCCCTTTCTTTCCTCTCTCCCCTCTCTCTCCCCTTCCTTCCCTCTCTCCCTTTCCTTCCCTCCCTCCCCTCTCTCTCCCCTTCCTTCCTCCCTATCCTCTCTCTCCCTTCCTTCCCTCCCTTCCCTCTCTCTCCCCTTCCTTCCCTCCCTTCTCTCTCTCTCCCCTTCCTCCCCACCCTCCTCACTCACCCCTCCTTTCCTCCTCCCCTCTCCATCCCCTCCAACCCAACCTCCAACCACACCCACCCCTCCCTCCCACCTCTCTCTTCCCCTTCCTTCCTCACTCCCCCCACCCCAACCAACCACCACCCCACAACCCCTTCCTTTCTCTCTCCACCCATCCCTCCCTCCCACCCCTCACCCCCACCTTCCCTCCTCCCCTCACACACCACATCAACCACCCCACCCACATCTCTCCCCTTCCTTCCTCCCTCCACTCTCTCATCCCCTTCCTTCCTTCCACCCCTCACTCACCCCTCCTTCACTTCTCCCCTCCTTCCCCCACCCCACACACCCCCTCCTTCCCTCCTCCCCTCTCTCTCCCCTTCCTTCTTCCCAACCCACACTCACCCCTTCTCCCACCCACCCCTCACACTCCCCTTTCACCCACCCCCCTCTCTCTCCCCTTTCTTCCCTCCCACCCTCTCTCTCCCCTTCCTTCCCTCCCTCCCCTCTCTCTCCCCTTCCTTCCCCCCTCTCTCTCTCCCCTTCCTTCCCCCCTCTCTCTCTCCCCTTCCTTCATCATCCCAAACCTCTCTCTCCCCTTCCTTCCCTCCCATCCCCTCTCTCTCCCCTTCCTTCCCTCTCTCCCCTTCCTTCCCTCCCTCCCCTCTCTCTCCCCTTCCTCCCCTCTCTCTCCCCTTCCTCCCCTCCTCCCCCTCACTCCCTCCCTCCAACCCCACCCCACACTCACCCCTTCCTTCCTCCCTCCTCTCTCTCTTCCCTTCCTTCCATCTCTCCCCTTCCTTACTTCCCTTCCTCTCTCTCCCCTTCCTTCCCTCCCTTTCCCTCTCTCTTCCCTTCCTCCCCTCTCTCTCCCCTTCATTCTCCCTCCTCCCCCATCTCCTCCCCTTCCTCCCTCCCACCTCTCTCTCTCCCATTCCTTCCCTCCCTCCCCTCCCTCTCCCCTACCTTCCCTCTCACCCCTCCACACCCCAACCTTCCCTCCCTCCCACACACACCCCTTCCTTCCCTCCCTCCCCTCTCCTCCCCTTCCTTCCTCCCTCCCTCTCTTTCCCTTCCTTCTCTTTCTCCCCTTCCTTTCCTCCTCCCCTCTCTCCCCTTCCTCCTTTCCTCCCCTTTCTCTCCCCTTCCTTCCTGCCTCCCCTCTCTCTCCCCTTCCACCCTCCCTCCCCTCTCTCTCCCCTTTCTTCCCTCCCTCCCCTCTCTTTCCCCTTTCTTTCCCCTCCCCTCCCCTCTCTCTCCCTTCCTCCCCTCCCTCCCCTCTCTCTCCCTTCTTCCCTTCCTCCCCTCTCTCTCCCCTTCCTTCCCTCTCTCTCCCCTTCCTTCCCTCCCTCCCCTCTCTCTCCCCTTCCTTTCCTCCCTCCCCTCTCTCTCCCCTTCCTTCCCTCCCTCCCCTTTCTCCCCCCTTCCTTCCCTCTCCTCCCATCTCTCTCCCCTTCCTTCCCTCCCTCCCATCTCTCTCCCCTTCCTTCCCTCCCTCCTCTCTGTCTCCCTTCCTTCCCTCTCTCTCCCCTTCTTTCCCTCTCTCTCCCCTTCCTTTCCCTCCCTCCCCTCTCTCTCCTCATTCCTTCCCTCCCTCCCCTCTCTCTCCCCTTCCTTCCCTCCCTCCCCTCTCTCTTCCCTTCCTTCTCTTTCTCCCCTTCCTTTCCTCCCTCCCCTCTCTCCCCCTTCCTTCCTTTCCTCCCCTCTCTCTCCCCTTCCTTCCCTCCCTCCCCTCTCTCTCCCCTTCCCTCCCTCCTTCCCCTCTCTCTCCCCTTTCTTCCCTCCCTCCCCTCTCTCTCCCTTTCTTCCTCTCTCCCCTCTCTCTCCCCTTCCTTCCCTCCCTCCCCTCTCTCTTCCCCTTCCTTCCCTCCCTCCCCTCTCTCTCCCTTCCTTCCCTCCCTCCCCTCTCTCTCCCCTTCCTTCCCTCCCTCCCCTCTCTCCCCCCTTCCTCCCCTCCCTCCCCTTTCTCTCCCCTTCCTTCCCTCCCTCCCATCTCTCTCCCCTTCCTTCCCTCCCTCCCCTCTCTCTCCCCTTCCTTCCCTCCCTCCCCTCTCTCAACCCTTCCTCCCCTCTCTCTCCCCTTCCTCCCCTCTCTCTCCCCTTCCTTCCCTCCCTCCCTCTCTCTCCCCTTCCTCCCTCTCTCTCCCCTTCCTCCCCTCTCTCTCCCCTTCTTCCCTCCCTCCCCTCTCTCTCTCCTTCCTTCCCTCCCTACTCTCTCTCTCCCCTTCCTTCCCTCCCCCATGTTCTCTCCACCCCTTTAATAAATCATGATGGAGTAACCGTTTAGATAGGTATATATAG